>NC_069505.1:72657313-72769813 GCF_027579735.1 Bombina bombina
AATGGTGCCCACAAGAGTAGGCAGTCACCTCTTCTCAGACCTGCAGATGTGTACCTTTTATTTCATCAAATATTTTAATTTCTGTGGTTAAGTATTGTGTGCTCAGTATTGGTTTCACCACAATTATCCACCCATAAATATTATACACTGTTTGTAACAGACCCAATATGGGTACATGAAATAACACTGAAATATGGGGGGAAAAATAAATAAAAAAAATCAATTTTGTTTATAACTATTTCTGCAAAAATAGTGTAGCTAAAGATCAGTACCTCCAAATGTAATAATCATATAGTCCTGATTTTAAGAATAAGCTATATGTCTAGGTTTCCAAGTAATTTATACCAGATATCAGCCAAGTACTACAAATTATGGAATTATGTAAGCTTAAAGGGATACTAAACCCCATTTCTTTTTACAAAAGCCGGAATGTAAAGCTTAGGACCCATCCCTATTTTGGTTCAGGACCTGGGTAGCCACCAATCAGCAAGCGCTATCCAGGCTGCTGAACCAACAATAGGCCGGCTTCTTAGCATAGATTCCTGCTACTTCAAATAAAGATAGCAAGAGAACAAAGAAAATTGATAATAGGATTAAATCAGAAAGTTGTTTAAAATTGCTGCTTTATCTGAATCATGAAAGAAAAACAATTGGGTTTTAACCCAGACCAAAACCTCTACAAAAAAAAGTATATATTTGGAGAAACTACAAACCGCAGGGTATTTACCTATTTGCATTTTGACATTTTTAATATAACCCTTTTATCGCAGAGGACAGAAAATAAAAGTTAGTGATAAAAAAAAACAAATCACTTTATTCAAATAAAATGATGCAGCATGCCAGTATGTAGGCTCCATACAATGATTGTATAAACAGTATAACAGTCATATCTGTACTGTTGCCGAATAGCCTTACATGCGGCATCCAGCAACAGTATGAGATACACACTGAACACAGCATGTATGCTGAATAAGTATAATTGTTTTATTACTATAAAGTGGTTTAATCTTATTTAATGTAACCATGACATGAGAACTGGATTTTTTCTCTAGGTCCATGAAAGAAAATCCTATAAAGAGCTATGTACCCTGCCAAGATGAGTTACTAGTGAAAGGTTGCAAAGTCGTTCTGTACGTAATCTCCTGCTGCCATTACAGAGAAACACATATTAGTTAATTAACGCTATTGCACTTATGGCTCATTAATAAGATCATAATTCATGTGTGTGACGGGTAATTACTGTGTTAAGCCCATTACTGCCTACAGGCCATAGGTGATTTAACAAGCACAACAGCAGTTCATTGCAAAGCAAGAGTTAATCCGACAGCTAAAGTGATGCGCAGTCAAAAGAGAAAAAAAAGAGATAAATAGCTTTGAAGAAAAAGAGTTGCAGATATATTCACATATATGAGGTGTTAAATACTTTATGAAAATGATATATGCTACAACAAGAAGTCCTGTTTATGGTTTGGAGTAAGAAAATGTGGACTACAACATAGGGAAGGAATGATTTACTGAAAGGGTAGTGTATAGTTTAATAACTTTCCAGCAGATGTGGCCATGGTAGAAGCTAGACATGTCCAGCAGAGGTACAGACAACTGAAAATAGAATAAATAAATAAATACATTGAGGTTGTATATTATTCTAGTATATGTCAAAAATGATTCTAAATAATACAATTTGGGTGCATAAAAAGCCCAGTTACCAAGACAAATATCAAGGGTGGGGGTTGGCTTTCTCTTCTGTTACCTAAACCTACCTTTATTTTTAAATCCCCTTTCTTGTTCTTACACATTAAGCAATGGGTATGTTAAAAAAAAGGCACTACCTTGAAAATTTAGGGCATCTGGCACCATTGTAGTTTTTGTGTACTACATTTTATATCCAAATAATCAAATACATTGTAGATTCACTTACCCTTTGGGTAATATGGTCGTTTTTGTTGTGCCATGTCGAAGGAAGTCCACCTTCAAATGGTCCTCTTCATAATGCAATAAAGCTCCCGTATCTAATAGTAAATAATTGTAGAGGAATCTAAGCATTCAATCTTAGATTAAACAAATTACTCACTATCATTGAGTAAGTATAAGTTGAAGTGTGAAACGCTTCAGTTGACATAGCATATATCATCCATGTGCTAAGTTTTTACATTTCAACTATTTCTTCTGGTTGAATACTCAAATTCCTCTACAAGTATTTTCCTTTTGTGTAATACACCATCATGGAACTTACACTTGTATATGGGATGACTGAGTGGTCTATTTGGTACAGGTGTAATACAATAGCAAAAGCTTCAATATGTATAAGTTTCAGACCAGACAAAATTGTATGGGCCCTAGCTATCTATAGAAGTTTTTAGGGATGGAACCTATTTCTATCTTAATGGGAGGAGAGTCCACTGCTTCATTCATTACTTGTGAGAATTAAGAACCTGGCCACCAGGAGGAGGCAAAGACACCCCAGCCAAAGGCTTAAATACCTCCCCCATTCCCCTCACACCCCAATAATTCTTTGCCTTTCATCACAGGAGGTTGGCAGAGAAGTGTCAAAAGATTCAGAGTAGTCTCTTATGGAGGGTAGTTCTCTTTGAAATGGGACTGGAGATTTAAGTAATCCTGTCAGCCTCTCAGTGAGAGCATGGATGAATGTTAGAGTCCGGAGATGCAGGGAGAGTCTTTCTGCGAAACCATCCCGACTCAGATTAACAGCTCCATAAGCAATCAGCGTTGACGAGTTTCACGGCCTGCTTTTCTACTCTCAAGTCCATGTCAGGAGCGATGCTACTACCCTGTCACACTTGAAAGGCTGTGTTCCTATTCCACTGCGTAGATTCTGGTAAGATCATTTCATTTATACATATCATAACATAAGAAGATAGGGTCACAGTGTGGCTCCTTTATCTGTGTAGAATCAAGGGTAATACACTCAGAAAGAGGCTATTGAACAGGGGGGGGATTATTATTTATTGTGTTTTAATGCTGTGTCATGTGTGAGATGAGGCTCTGTCAGTGTGTTTACAGTCAGTTCTTAGCGAGAGATCAATGCAGGACTATTTTTGGCACTCCATGTCACCGGGTGTGGCCTCTTTAACTTCCTCTTTCTTGACCGGCGGCTGTGAGAGACAAAGCTCTTTCTTTGTGGTCCGGGTCATAGGAGGTGGTGAGTGCCCCGGTCATTGGGATATAAAGGTGCCTTTTTAATTTTTATCTAGTCCGCAATAAAAGTGCAAGCTATGGAGGACTCTGATATGTTAGAGGGTACCCCCTCTTTAATTAAATCTAATAACTGTGTCTATTGTGAGGAGGTTCTGGTTGATCCCTCTGCTCAACTCTGTTCCACATGCTTTGATAAGATTGCAATATCTAAAAAGAATAAGAAATTTAGCACAACAGAGCCCTCCACCTCTGAGGGTTCTCCATCCCTTGAGGTGTGTTCCCTACACTCATCTCTGATTGCACATACAGCTCCCCAGGTCACTACTAATCCTCCCACGGGAGCGGCCCTTTGGCCACCAGATTTCACTGATCAGTTACAAACTGCAGTTTCTGTGGCCTTTAATGCCTTACCACGCCCTGCTAGGTGCAAGCAAAAGGTGAAACATAGCTATCCGTCCCAGGGGTCATCTATTCTGCTGTCTCGGCGTCTTCTAGACCTCCATCTGCAGAGGAGCCAGATTTTAAATTTAAGATTGAGCATTTGCACTTTCTGCTGAAAGAGGTGCTTGCTACACTGGAGGTTCCTGAACCGAAACTGCCAGAGGAACCTTCGATCCCTAAGCTAGATAGGGTTTACGAGGACAGGGTGGTGCCTCAGACTTTCCCGGTCCACATTAAAATGGCTAATATTATTAAAAATTCATTTCCCCTTCTACTTCTTTTAAAAAGCTGTTCCACGTTCCGGACTCACAACATGAGCTGTGGGGGTCCATTGCTAAAATGGATGGTGCTATCTCCACGCTCGCTAAGAGAACGACTATCCCGCTCGAGGATAGCTCTTCGATCAAGGAGCCCATGGATAAAAAAATTGGAGTCCATGTTGAGAAAGATGTTCCAACTCACAGGGTTCGTTTTTCAACCGGCAGCGGCGGTCACTGCGGTGGCTGGTGCGGCTACAAAAACAATCTATAAGACAGTAAAAAGAGTGTATCTGTATATATCTACTAAGCAACTACACCAAAACCAATAAAACCTCAGGAAAATTGGCGTATTGGGATACAATTTAGGGATTGCACCTTTAAATGTTAGCCTAGACTCTCAAAGAATGGCTTAAAGCTGATTATACAGATATGAACTAAAATATATGACAGAAAATAATCAGACTAGAAAAACTAAAATTAAAACTAAAAAAAGGTATTGGAGACTAAAATACTAGAGAGAGAAGATGTTATAAAAATATATATTTTTATTCTAGTAGATCTCTATAGATAAAAAACATAAACTGTAACACATATCAGCATAACCTAATAAATTATTGTTAAAATATGACTGGCCATTCAAAAAAAGAGATTTGTGTCGATATATAATCTACCTGACTTTATGCTAACAAAAAATGACAAAAACCAGATTAAAAATACTGGCTGGTGCGGCTATCTTTTGTTGTGACGCTTTGTCTGCTATGGTCGAGGTGGAGACTCCCCTCGAGGAGATACAGGAATGAATTAAGGCCCTAAGGGTAGCTCATTCGTTTATCTGTGATGCAAATATGCAGATTATTCACTTGAATGTCAAGACATCAGGTTTTTCTGTTTTAGCCCGTAGGGCTCTGTGGTTAAAGTCGTGGTCTGCTGACATGACTTCCAAGTCTAGATTACTTTCCCTCCCGTTTAAGGGGAAGGTTCTTTTTGGTCTATCTCTATCATATCCACGGTCACGGGTGGCAAGGATGCTTTCCTGCCGCAGGATAAGAAGAATAAACATAATGGGTCTACTTTTTGTCCCGTTCATTTGGACAAGTCTCAATGCCAGTAGCCTGCCGCGAAGACAGAGCAGTCCAAGGGATCTTGGAAGCCAGATAACTCTTGGAAAAAATCAAACAGAGCAAGAAGCCCACGAGACAAAATCGGCATGAAGGGGCGGCCCCCGATCCATCTCTGGATCGCGTAGGGGGCAGACTAACTCTTTTTGTGGAGGCCTGGATAAGAGACGTTCAGGACCCTTGGGTTCTGGAGGTCATAGCCCAGGGTTACAAGATAGGGTTCAAGACTCATCCGCCCAGAGGCAGATTTTTCCTGTCAAACCTATCATCAAGTCCAGAGAAGAGAGACACCTTCCTAGGATGTGTGAGGGATCTCTCCTCTCTCGGAGTAATCATCCCAGTCCCTCTAGCAAAAAGAGGTCTGGGGTATTATTCAAACCTTTTTGTGATCCCAAAGAAGGAGGACACATTTGGACCTAAAATACCTAAACAAGTTTCTGTCAGTCCCATCGTTCAAAATGGAAACAATCAGGTCGATTTCGCCCCTAGTTCAAGAGAAACAATTCATGACAACAATAGATTTGAAGGATGCTTACCTTCACATACCAATCCACAAGGATCACTTCAGGTTCCTAAGTTTTACATTCCTGGACCAACACTTGCAGTTTGAATGCCCCAAGAGTCTTTGAGACGGTTCTGTGATTGCTTCTCGTGGTGGTGAGAGCCAGGGGTATTGCAGTGGTTTCTTATCTGGATGATATCCTGGTTCATGCTCCATCCTGCAGTCTCGTGGAGGAGCACTCGAGGGCTCTTCTCCTTCGATCACACGGATGGAAGATAAACGAAGGAAAGAGTTCCCTGGTCCCAAGCAACAGGGTGGAATTCCTGGGTACGATAATAGATTCCTTATTCATGAAGACATTCTTGACAGATTAGAGATGTTGAAAGATTGCGTCCAGCTGTCTTGCCCTTCAAATCTCCTCAAGGACATCAGTGGCCAGGTGTATAGAGGTAAATGGGCTCATGGTAACCTGCATAGATGTCATTCCATTCGCCAGGTTCCATCTCCGACCTATTCAGTTGTGTATGTTGAGACAATGGAACGGCAATCCATCAGATCTATCCAAACAAATAACTCTGGACATCCGAACGAGGGACTCCCTCTCTTGGTGGATCCGTCCGGGACAGCTGTCCCAGGGTCTTCCTTCTTGAGACCATCCTGGGAGATTGTGACCACAGATGCAAGTGTATCAGGATGGGGAGCTGTTTGAGGTGCCAGAAAGGCACATGGCAGATGGACTCGAGGGAAATTGAGTCTACCGATAAATATTCTTAAACATCGAGTGATATTCAATGCTCTGAGGGCTTGGCCCCCTCTGGGGTCATCCCAATTCATCAGATTCCAGTCGAACAACATTACCTTGGTGGCTTACATAAACCATCAGGGGGGAATGAGAAGCTCCCTAGCTATGAGGGAGGTATCTCAGATTCTGGAATGGGCAGAGACCCAGAATTGTTCACCCTCAGTGATCCACTTTCCGGGTGTGGACAACTGGGAAGCGGATTTTCTAAGCAGACAATTGTTTCATCCACTGGAATGGTCTCTCCACCCTGAGGTGTTTGCGGAGATCTGCAACAGATGGGGGACGCTGGAGATAGACCTCATGGCATCCAGACTCAACTGCAAGCTACCCAGATATGGGTCGCGGTGATGGGATTCCCAAGTGGAACTGATAGATGCCTTAGCGGTGCCCGGGGACTTCAACCTACTATAATTGTTTCCACCGTTGCCTCTTCTACCTCGAGTAGTGGCTCGCATCAAGCAAGAGCAAGCTTCAGATATTCTGATTGCTCCATCGTGGCCGCGGAGGACGTGGTTTGCAGATCTGGTAGGGATGTCATCATCTCCTCCATGGAGGTTACCCTGTCGCTGAGATCTGCTGGTTCAGGGTCCCTTTCTACACCAAAATCTAGATTCTCTGAGGCTGATTGCGTGGAGATTGAATGTCTAGTCTTAACCAAGAGAGGGTTTTCGGAGAGAGTGATTGATACTCTCATTCAGGTCAGGAAGCCGGTCACTCGGTGTATCTATCATAAGGTGTGGAGGACCTACTTGTCCTGGTGTGAGGAACAGGTATATCCCTGGCACAAGGTTAGGGTATCCAGAATTTTGACTTTTCTCCAGGACAGTCTGGATAAGGGTCTTGCCGCCAATTCCCTAAATGGACAGATTTTGGCTTTATTGGTACTGTTACACAATAAGCTTGTGGAGCTTCCTTACATTCAGTCCTTTGTTCAGGCTCTGTGTAGGATCAGACCTGTCTTTAGAAATTTTAACTTTTCTCCAGGACGGTCTGGATAAGGGTCTTGCCGCCAATTCCCTAAATGGACAGATTTTGGCTTTATTGGTACTGTTACACAAGAAGCTTGTGGAGCTTCCTTACATTCAGTCCTTTGTTCAGGCTCTGTCTAGGATCAGACCTGTCTTTAGAAATTCTGCTTCTCCTTGGAGCTTAAACTTGGTTCTTAAGATTTTGCAGAGGGCTCCGTTTCAGCTTATGCATGCGCTTGACATTAAAATTCTTTCCTGGAAAGTCCTATTCCTACTGGCTATTGCATCAGCACGAAGAGTCTCTGAGTTGGAAGCCTTGCAATGTGAGCCTCCTTACCTGTTTTTTCACGCTGATAAAGCTGTTCTTCGTACTGGATTGGGGTTCTTCCCAAGGTTGTGTCAAATCGTAAAATCAACCAGGAAATATTAGTTCCTTCTTTGTGTCCTAACCCTTCTTCGTCAAAGGAGAGGTTATTTTATAACTTGGATGTGGTTCGGGCCTTGAAGTTTTATCTTCAGGCCAAGGAGGACTTCAGACAGACTTCTTCTTTATTTGTTGTGTACTCTGGGAAGAGCAGGGGCAGATGATTGATCTGGCCTATGAGACAGCGGGACATAAGCCTCCTCAGATAATTACGGCTCATTCAACTAGGGCTGTGGCCTCTTCTTGGGCCTTTAAGAACAAGACTTCTATGGAGCAGATTTGTAAGGGGGCTACTTGGTCTTCCTTACATACTTTTGCAAAATTTTACAAATATTATGTTTTTGCTTTGATGGAAGCAGCTTTTGGGAGAAAGGTTCTGCAGGCTGTGGTGCTCTCAGTTTAGGGTCCACCTCATTTTGCCCTCCCGTTTTTTTCATTCAGTGTCCTCTAGAGCTTGGGATTTGTTCCCACAAGTAATGAATGAAGCAGTGGACTCTCCTCCCATTAAGATGGAAAACATAAATTATGCTTACCTGATAATTTCATTTCCATCTGTGGGAGGAGAGTCCACTGCTCCCGCCTGTTTCTCTGGTGGGCGGACCTAAATTTTATTTTATTCTTCTGGCACCATTTATTCCCTGATATTTCTCCTATTGTTCCTTGTTCCCTTGGCAGAATGACTGGGAGTTGAGGGGAGTGGGGGAGGTATTTAAGCCTTTGTCTGGGGTGTCTTTGCCACCTCCTGGTGGCCAGGTTCTTAATTCCCAATAGTAATGAATAAAGCAGTGGACTCTCCTCCCACAGATAGAAATGAAATTATCAGGTAAGCATAATTTATGTTTTTTATATTATCATCCTATACATTGCTTTCTTGATTAATTGTATTAAAAGGTCATTAAACTCAAATTTTCATTCACCATGATATGTCAAATTGTGCATAAATTAAAAACAAACTTTTTGAGCATGGTTTCATTATTTATTTGCCTGCTTTTCCTGTAATCTAACTATATGCAAGGTGTTAAAAAAATGTTTTTAAAAAAAATAAATTAAATAAAACTTATTTTGTAAGAAAATATGCATTGTTTTGCAGTCCTAGGGCACACCTCTTGAAAAGCTACTTAAATGTTACCTTACTTCTTATGTTATGGAAAATAGGGTCAGATACAAATTACCTCCTGCACATATCAATTTATCACTGTACAACTTGTAGGACAGTCACATTTAGCATAGATTACACAGTGCACAGGTCTATGTAATCACCCTAGACATATACAAAACACATAAGGTGATTACATAAGCCTGTCCACCCTTCACTTGTTCCCAGTTTGTTTGGTTGAGAGCTTGCATTGTGTGGCTGTTTTAGGGTCCCAGGTTTTGGAAGGGACCTTGACGTGGTACCTGGGCTTGTCCCATTTGGCCAGATGCGTTAACTAACTCTTCCATTGTTGCTTTTAATCTTATCTGAGAGCTTGTAAGTGAGTGCTGGACTTTTTTTGTGTTGTATTAATTTGTTTTGTAATTTTCCCTATGGGCCTTGCACCCAGACCTATCTGGGATTAACTGTCTGTGACTCTGGGGACAGCACAGCTTCCTGTGAGTGCCCGTGAGCAGCCAGGGCTGAGCATGTTACAGGGTCATGGGATGTGTACCCAGCCCAGTCTGAGAGTGCAGTTCCCTTCCGTGTTTTGTATATATAAGCCTGGGGAGATTACATAAGCCTGTGCACCCTTCATTTTTACACTGTTGTTTGATTGTGAGCCTGCATTTTGTGGCTGTTTAGGGACCCAGGTTTTTTGGAAGAGACCTTGATGAGGTACCTGGGCTTTTCCCATTTGGCCAGATGCGGTAACTAACTCTTCCATTGCTGTTTTTTATCTTAGCTGTGAGCTTGTAAGTGAGTGCTGGACTTTTTCTGTGTGCTATATTAATGTATTATTTTTTTGTAATTTTCCCTGTTTGGGCCTTGCACCCAGGCCTGCCTGGGGTTAACTGCCTGTGACTCTGATGACAGTGCAGCTTCCTGAGAGTACTGTTTTGCACCCAGGGCTGTGAATGTTACAGGGTCATAGGATGCGTACCCGGTCCAGCCTGAGAGTGCTGACCCCTCCTGTGTTTTGTATATATATATTCGTAGTCCATCCCAAAAAGTTAGGGCGCATATAGGCAGGTATCCTCCTTACCAGAAATTACCTCAATCTAATGAGGTAAGTTGCTGCATCTGTAGGGGGAGAGAAACCTCTAATGTGTAGATATTTCGATTTAAGCTTGTCACAATGTTGGAATTTAGAAGAAGCTTCTGATATGTGCATCCACCTCCTTGAGTTTAGCAGAAGCTTCTGATATGTGCATCCACCTCCTGGAGTTTAGCAGAAGCTTCTGATATGTGCATCCGCTTCCTGGAGTCTTATAGAAACTTTTAACATCCACTTTAACTGGTATCCGCTTTTAACACCTTAGTGAGCACGATATGCTTAGAAATTAGGAGAAAGGGAAAAGAAAGAAACAAGATAGTGTAATACTGTTTCTATAATTATTAAAACACATAACAAATAAGAGAGTGTGAACTAACATTTAAAAACCTCAGAGATTATGAGGTATTGTGTAAGCTCAAAACTGTATTCAAGGATGTTACCGTGGCCACACATTCCTCAGTTTGTAGTCTCTTTCGCGGTGGTATTCAATACAATTAAAAGTTTACAAATATGTCCATATAAAATTAAAAGCCATAGCTGTATAAAAACTACAACAGTTAGTTAGTAATCCATTTGCGTCCAGACCAGCCGTAGCTGTATAAAAACTACAACAGGTAGTTAGTAATCCATTTGTGTCCAGACCAGCCGTAGCTGTATAGAGACCCTAACACGTTTCAAAGGATAAACAATACTTCCTTCTTTCTCATCAATCATTATAAACACATTGAATTATATTTATAGTAACCAGATTATGAATCAAACTATACAAGCTTAAACTGTTACAATATTCTATACAAAGATCATAAAAATATACCTTTACAAATTACCTTATTCACAATAATCTCCCAAATCAGAATTGCATTAAAATACTACAATGAGATTCCAAGGTATGGATTATTAACTTCCAGACAAATATAATTAAGCTACTTAGCCCACAAATGATTCTATATAAGTCTAATTAAAACACCAGAAGCTATATATATTATTAATGCAATCAGACAATTTATCTGAGCTGAAATAAATTTGTATTAGCTACAATTAAGGCAAGTTCTAAAATATATATAGTTGCAAATAACTTAATGCACACCAAAGAGATTACTTACAATAATAGGCCTGCCTTAGAAATATGCAACACAAAGGATCTTTACCTAGCAAATAAATAACTTCACATGCAAAAGACTAGTTTTAAACTATACAGGATTATGAACATAAGCTTAAAATACCAATTGTGCTCTTTAAGTTTACCAGCTTCAATTAGACTGTAGCAATAATGAATGTCTTTGATTAAAATATTAAATATACACTTTCTTATACTTTACCCAAATACCCAGATCAATTTTTCAGCTTCCAGAGTTTCTTTTGGGTCAAAGGTACAGACCTCAAGAATTGTTAATCTTTCTTTGTTCAAGAAAGTGCCCCCAAAAATGGCAGAGAATATATTTGGCACCAAAGCCTATGTATTTTCCTCTCCAAAAGTTAATGCTTATTTTTAGTCTGTCTGTATCCTCCTGTCTTAGAGTGTGCATCCATATTTATCCAAAAATAAAGAAAGCCTCCTCCTTTTCCTTAATCACTCCCACAGAATTTTGATAGGCCCTCGGAGCTTGTCTTTTCATTGGTTCTAACGGAGCTTGTCTCTGATTCACTCTGGGATCTAAAAATCTCATAGGCTATTTGGTTTGGCATATGTTTTAAACAGTCAATTCACTTGGCTGTCATACCAGATTTATTCCCCTAGGGGGCAGCAGACAAAGACAAATAGTTTAATTCAAATATTGCTGCAGTTCAATTATCTAACCTATAAAATGTTTATTTTATTTACTATAATTTACAGTATTAATAAACTTATCTGGACAACAACATATATGGTAATATATAATGCCATTTTCTCTTATTATTTTAATATGAAACATAAGTATCATTAATAAGCAGCTCACTGTTAACCACCCTTCTTCGCAGAATCATAGCATTCAACATCCTGGCATTGTATTGTATCTTAAATGAATACAGTATATTTCATGTTTCTAATCATTTTGGATGCATGAAAAGCCAGATGTAGGTCTGAAATGAAAGAATTAATGTTGTTAAAAATGTCAAACATTTATACATCTATTAATGCAGATATTATTCAATACAGCAGGCATTTATCCAATATAGTATGTCCCAGACCAATATATATATATATAAGAGTATAGAAACAGCGCTGTATAAAGCAAGTATAAACTAGAAATACACAATGTGTAGAAAAAAACACTTTATTTTACTGACAGACCATGTCTTAGAACATTTAAAATATACCTATTCACAGAGCAATAGTTAATTAACCCCTAATCTGCCCCCCTACACCGCCGCCACCTACATTATACTTATTAACAGAAGGGGGGGCATCACTCAAGTCCACGTCACACGGCAACAGGAAGGATTCAAACAGGGTTCAAAGAGGCCGTGAATGATGTCCGTATTGGAGCGGTGCCTGCCGAAAAAAACCAAGGCAACTGAGAGAGGAAATAGGCGGCACTCCAAGGTAAAAAATAAAAATATCCTTTATTTAGAAAAAATTGTAAAATTCAACACTCATGTAGCAAACATGTTAGAGGAGGAGGAGACCTTACATGTTTCGTGCCCTGCGGCACTTAATCATAGGCCTAATTCTCCTCACCTGTGAAAGCACTTTATACACAGCTCAACCAATCAGAGATAGCACACATTGTTGCCATGTCAACAGGTAGGCTGGGCACACAATGCATCCACAACGTGCGGCTTGAGTACAATATAATACACACACAAAATGTGACTATTTAAAAAAAAGATCTACTAAAAGATACCAGGTGTTAAAACAATCACCCTTGACTAATGGAACTGTACTCATTTATAGCACTCAACAAGTTAATATCAAATATTGTGGAATACTAAAATAATATCTCATAGTATAGATTGTTCTTTGCATAATTGATATATATATATATAGATGGTACATCCACAATATATACATATACATAATTATGACATATAGATATTTGCTCCTGACATATAGATATCTGCATAAACTTCATAGTGACCTATCAATCTTTCAATAACAGATTCATGCTAAAAAAACTCAGATATAATATTATTACTTATTAGTGGAGATAATTTCTTTGAATAAAAAAATTATTATTAATGATAATAAAAGAAGAGCAGAAAACAAGAGACCAACAGTATGTCACAATATAGATGCTTCCAGATAACAAAACAGAAGTAATACAATACCATTTGAAATATTAATCAAAGGATAAGGGGTCAATTATTATTGATGAGTATTATTGGGAGCATGTGAGAACATAAAAATATATGAAAAACATATATATAAAAATATGAAAACATATTTATATCTTCATGAGCGTGTAAGTATATAAACACACACCTAAAAACACATATATGTTCAATACTACACAAATTACCCTACAAAATAACTAATGTGCCACTCCTTGTTTAAACCCTTTGGCACCATAGTGTTCAACTTCCAGATCCAGTATAGTACTTTTTTGGTAAGAATATTGAACCTATTACCACCTCGCAATGGCTTTCTAGCTATATCTATAACCTTAAGCAAAATCCTGGGCTCATTACTGAAATGAACTTCATTAAAATGTTGGGCTACACTAGAATCCTTATTGTAATTCCTAATGTCCCTTTTATGTTCACCTATTCTAGATCGTAAGGTGCGTGAAGTTTGACCCACATACTGTTCCTGACACAGCTCACACTCATGAAGATAATCCACAAAAGTTGTGCCGCAATTGGCATAATGTCCTATATTAAACCTTTCACCTGTAACACTGCTCTGAAAAAAATTGTCAGATGATATAACCTCGCATGTGACATAATTTCTAGATAAACATTTGAAAGTGCCATTTTTAGACAGCCAGTTACTGGCTCCTGATTCTTGATTACTGTTAACTAAACTAGGTGAAAGAATAGAGGCCAGTGTAGGGGCTTTTTTTGGGACAAACTTAACATTGTCAATTATTTTAAACAAAAGTTCATCCCCTTTCAGTATAGGCAAATTTCTTCTAATAATATCACACAGTTGTTTAAACTGCAATGAAAATTCAGTAGAAAACACCACTGTTTCATCATTAAATCTACGTTTTTTGGTAGTATTTTTGGTGCATACGGGTGTTCTTAAATAGGTATCATTGACCTCCTTCGCTGCTTGTTTCAAAACCTCAACATCATATCCCCTAGATCCCAGCCTGGAGATTTAATTTTCAGCTTGTAATTCGTACAGCTCATCAGAATTAGTATTTCTTCTGAGCCTTAAAAACTGGCTTTTTGGTATAGACCTGATCAAATGATGTGGGTGACGAGATATTTCATGCAAAATTGTGTTACCTGATGAAGACTTCCTATAGGTATCAGTGACTACTCTGTTTTCTACCGATCCCACAATCTTAAACCAAGATCATTGTTATTGACATAACTCAGAAAGTTCTCAAATACAAAATTGTTTCTTACCACAAAAATCAGATCATCTATAAATCTCATAAACAAATTTATATTGTCTGCAAAAGGATTCTTTTCAACATCATAGAGGGCATTGAGTTCCCACCACCCCACAAACAAATTAGCAAATGAGGGGGCAAACTTAGCCCCCATTGCTGTTCCACAAATCTGTAAATAATATTCTCCATCGAACATAAAAAAATTGTGGGATAGCAGGAACTCAACAACCTCACAAAATAATATTTTGAATTCATATGAGTAATTGGTACTGTTGTTTAAAAAGAAAGATATTGCCCGTATACCAAATTCATGCGGTATACCCAAGTACAAAGACACAGCGTCAATCACCACCCACCTAAAGTCCTCCTCCCATTGTACATTTCTGAGAATCTTCAAAAGGTGACCAGAGTCCTTTAGATAACTGCTAAGCCCTTGCACAAGAGGCTGTAATACTGAATCCACCCATTCCGAAAGGGCTTCAAATAATAAATCAATCCCAGAAATAATGGGACCCCAAGGGGGATTGAGAGGATCCTTGTGGACTTTAGGCAGGTGGTGAAAGACCGGTGTCTTTGGATACTGAGGTATAAGCGACGCAGCCACTTCTCCTGTCATGAAGCCCAATGCTACCGCCTAATCCAATAATCTTGACAATTTCTTTGTAAAATCTTGTTCTGGATTAGAAGACAGCTTCCTATATGTTATTCCATCACAAAGCTGTCTCTTGGCTTCTGCAATATAGTATGTTTTATTTAGTACTACCACAATGCCGCCTTTATCAGATGATCTGATCACAATACTTTGATTATCTTTCAATTGCTTGAATGCTATTCTTTGTTTAAATGTGAGATTATTGTGTGTATTACCAATTCTTGTTGTTTTTCATAAATCCATGACCTCCTGCTCTACCTTCTTCTGAAACATATTTAAATGGCTACCCCTAAAATGTGTGAGAACTTTCTAAATTATGTCAATAACAATGATCTTGGTTTAAGATTCACAGGAGAGATGCAGAAGGAGAGAATTAATTTTCTGGATCTCACACTTGTGGGATGGGTAGAAGAAAACAGAGTAGTCACTGATACCTATAGGAAGTCTTCATCAGGTAACACAATTTTGCATGCAAAATCTTGTCACCCACATCATTTGATCAGGTCTATACCAAAAGGCCAGTTTTTAAGGCTCAGAAGAAATACTAATTCTGATGAGCTGTACGAATTACAAGCTGAAAATTTAATTTCCAGGCTGGGATCTAGGGGATATGATGTTGAGGTTTTGAAACAAGCAGCGAAGGAGGTCAATGATACCTATTTAAGAACACCAGTATGCACTAAAAATACTACCAAATAACATAGATTTAATGATGGAACAGTGGTGTTGCCTACTGAATTTTCATTGCAGTTTAAACAACTGTGTGATATTATTAGAAGACATTTGACTATACTGAAAGGGGATGAACTTTTGTTTAAAATAATTGACAATGTTAAGTTTGTCCCCAAAAAAGCCCCTACTCTGGCCTCTATTCTTTCACCTAGTTTAGTTAACAGTAATCAAGAATCAGGAGCCAGTAACTGGCTGTCCAAAAAAGGCACTTTCAAATGTTTATCTAGACATTGTGTCACATGCTAGGTTATATCATCTGACAATTTTTTTCAGAGCAGTGTTACAGGTGAAAGGTTTAATATAGGACATTATGCCAATTGCGGCACAACTTTTGTGGTTTATCTTCTTGAGTGTGAGCTGTGTCAGGAACAGTATGTGAGTCAAACTTCACGCACCTTACGATCTAGAATAGGTGAACATAAGAGGGACATTAGGAATTACAATAAGGATTCTAGTGTAGCCCAACATTTTAATGGAGTTCATTTCAGTAATAAGCCCAGGATTTTGGTTAAGGTAGATATAGCTAGAAAGCCATTGCGAGGTGGTAATAGGTTCAATATTCTTACCAAAAAAGAACTATACTGGATCTGGAAGTTGGACACTAGAGTGCCAAAAGGTTTAAACAAGGAGTGGGACATTAGTTATTTTGTAGGGTAATTTGTGTAGTATTGAACATATATGTGTTTTTAGGCGTGTGTTTATATACTTACACGTTCATGAAGATATATATATGTTTTCATATTTTTATATATATGTTTTTCATATATTTTTATGTTCTCACATAATACTCATCAATAATAATTGACCCCTTATCCTTTGATTAATATTTCAAATGGTATTGTATTACTTCTGTTTTGTTATCTGGAAGCATCTCTATTGTGACATACTGTTGGTCTCTTAGCTTCTGCTCTTCTTTTAGTATCATTAATAATTTTTTTATTCAAAGAAATTCCCTCCACTAATAAGTTTTTTGAGCATGAATCTGTTATTGAAAGATTGATAGGTCACTATGAAGTTTATGCAGATATCTATATGTCAGGAGCAAATATCTATATGTCATAATTATGTATATGTATATAATGTGGATGTACCATCTATATATATCAATTACGCAAAGAACAATCTATACTATGAGATATTATTTTAGTATTCCATAATATTTGATATTAATTTGTTGAGTGCTATAAATGAGTACAGTTCCATTAATCAAGGGTGATTGTTTTAACACCTGGTATCTTTTATTAGATCTTTTATTTTAAATAGTCACATTTTTTGTGTGTATTATATTGTACTCAAGCCGCACGATGTGGATGCATTGTGTGCGCAGCCTACCTGTTGACATGGCAACTATGTGTGCTATCACTGATTGGTTGAGCTCTGTATAAAGTGCTTTCACAGGTGAGGAGAATTATGCCTATACTTATTAACCCCTAATCTCCCCCCCTACAACGCCACCGCCTACATTATACTTATGAACCCCTAATCTACCCCCCCACACCGCTGCCACCTACATTATACTTATTAACCCCTAATCTGCCCTCCCTAACATCGCCGCCACCTACCTACAATTATTAACCCCTAATCTCCCGCCCGCACCGTCGCCGCTACTATAATAAAGTTATTAACCCCTAAACCTAACTCTAACCCTAACCCTAACACCCCCCTAACATAAATATAATTTATATTAAACGAAATAATATTCCTAAAATTAACTAAATTATTCCTATTTAAAACTAAATACTTACCTATAAAATAAACCCTAATATAGAATCCTATCAGCCAATCGGAATTCGAGGGACGCTATCTTGGATGACGTCATTTAAAGGAACCTTCATTCGGCGAGTAGGAGTCGGTTGAAGAGGATGGGTCCGCGTCGGCTCCTTTGAAGATGGCTCCGCTCCGGATGGATGAAGATTGAAGCCGCCGCCTGGATGAAGACTTCAATCGGATGGAAGACCTCTTCTTGCCCCGCTTGGAAGAAGACTTCTACCGGATGATGGACCTCCTCTGCGCACCTTGGATGAAGAATTTGGCTCGGCTGAGTGAAGACTACTCAAGGTAGGATGATTTTCAGGGGGTTAGTGTTAGGTTTTTTAAGGGGGGTTTGGGTGGGTTAGAGTAGGGGTATGTGGGTGGTGGGTTGTTAAGTTGGGGGGGTATTGTATTTTTAATTTCATGCAAAAGAGCTGATTACTTTGGGGCAAGGCCCCGCAAAAAGCCCTTTTAAGGGCTGGTAAAAGAGCTGATTACTTTTGTATTTTAGAATAGGGTAGGGCATTTTTTTATTTTGGGGGGCTTTTTTATTTTATTAGGGGGCTTAGAGTAGATGTAATTAGCCTAATATTCTTGTAATCTTTTTTTATTTTCTGTAATTTAGTTTTGTTTATTTAATTGTATGTAATTGTAGGTAATTTATTTTATTAATTTATTGATAGTGTAGTGTTTGTAACTTAGGTTAGGATTTATTTTACAGGTAATTTTGTAATTATAAATAGGTAATAACTATTTAATAGCTATTGTACCTAGTTAAAATAAATACAAAGTTGCCTGTAAAATAAATATAAATCCTAAAATATCTACAATGTAACTATTAGTTATTTTGTAGCTATATTAGGGTTTATTTTATAGGTAAGTATTTAGTTTTAAATAGGAATAATTTAGTTAATTTTAGGAATATTATTTAGTTTAATATACATTATATTTATGTTAGGGGGGTGTTAGGGTTAGAGTTAGGTTTAGGGGTTAATAACTTTATTATAGTAGCGGCGACGGTGCAGGCGGAAGATTAGGGGTTAATAATTGTAGGTAGGTGGCGGCGATGTTAGGGAGGGCAGATTAGGGTTAATAAAATTTATTCTAGTGTTTGCAAGGCGGGAGTGCGGCGGTTTAGGGGTTAATACATTTATTATAGTGGCAGCGAGGTCCGGTCGGCAGATTAGGGGTTAATAAGTGTAGGTAAGGTAGTGGCGACATTGGGGGGGGACAGATTATGGGTTAATAAATATAATATAGGGGTCAGCGGTGTTAGGGGCAGCAGATTAGGGGTTTATAGGGATAATGTTGGTTATTTGAGCCTAATGCAGCTTAACGCAGCCACTCAGACAACTCTAAATACCAGTGTTGTCTTAAGGGTGCATTGGGAAAAAAATCAGCGTTAGCTACGCGGCTTTTTACAGACAAAACTCTAAATCTAGGCGTCAGTTTCTCTGAATTGTTGTGGGTACACCTGGTGGCAGTAGTAAACTCAGCAGGTGTCAGTTTTCTGAGAACCCACACTTTGTCCTTAGCAGATATTTTGAATGATGTTTTTAGTCCTCTTGGGTAAAAGAAAATTACAAAAACGTCACAGTTTTCCTTGCTGATGTCCTCAATCACGCTTAACCCCCACTGGTCATTGTAGACACAAGCAACACAGGCATTACTCCATAAGATCATGGAGACGGATTTCATCTCTACATGTTCTTCAAATTCTTGTGATACTGATGTAAAGATACATCTGATAGTACTCTCTGATACCGCATGAAAACAGTGAAATAATCTTATACACTGAATTCTCTCTCACTTATCAATCCTGTCCTTGAGTTTCAGTTTATGAAGTTCAGTTACTTCCTCACTTTTTTTTGTAGTAACTTACTGCTTTTATATCAGGAGAAGCAACACCATAGGCTAAATTTATCATACCCCGTGTGGATATGATTCGCTATAGCAAATCATGTCCACCCTGCATCGCTAAATGATGCTGTCGGCATTTAACATTGCACTAGCAGTTCTGGTGAACTGCTTGTGCAATGCTGCCCCCGCTAGCAGGGGATGTCAATCAACCCAATCGTATTCGAACGGGCGGGATTGATGCTTGCAGCCTCAGAGGCAGTGGACGAGTTAAGGAGCAGTGGTCTTAAGACTGCTGCTTCTTATTAACTCCTGGTTCCGGCGAGCCTGAACAGGTGCATAAGGCACCATTAAGGGGATGTTAAATCAGCCCCCATAGCTCTGTTTATGACACTGTTCATTTCTAAAACACCCAAATCAACACTTTATTTCCATATTTGGATAAAATCTATTCACATATCACTTGAAACTAACACACTTCAGCTCCTAGCATCAAACCCACATGAATGCCGACAACACAACGTGCTTTGCTCTCACACTTGCTAGATCCTGCTTTACTGTTGCCAGTATCAAATGTAGTACAATTTTAGACCTCACTGACAATCATAAAAATAATTACTGTAAAATACTGTTCATTTTTATTATTTGTTATGCTTATATTACATCTGTTAATTGCTCAAAACACATGACTAATGTAGACTTTCCCCCAGATTTCTACCAGCCTTACCAGTGTCATCTCAACAGAATAATGCTACCATAGAGGACTTATATCTGTGAAAATGTCAGGTTCCTATCTGGTCCCCCCACTAGAGATAATCAATGTGAAAGAGAAGGAAAATGTTACAAAATTGCACTTTCTTACCCCCATAAGAAAAATATTAGAGACATCTCAAACCTATCCACACAATACTTACCTAGGTACCCCCTACAAAAACGGAGACACATACCCTTCCCATTATAAATTAAACTTAAATGTGGAACTTTCTGCTATCTTGAAAACCATTTTTTTTTCCTTCAGAATTCAGATAGAGCATAACATTTTTAACAACTTCCAATTTACATCTGTTACCTAATTTGCTTAGTTTTATTGATATCCTTTGCTGAAAAGTATACCTAGGTAGGCTCAAGAGCTTGGAGCTAGCTGCTGATTGGTGGCTACACATATATGCCTCTTGTCATTGGTTTACTGATGTTTTCAGCTATCTCCCAGTAGTGTATTGCTCCTCCTTTAATAAAGAATAAAGAATAAGTAAGAAAAAGTAAATTAAAAAGTTGTTTTAAAATGGATGCACTGATTCATGAAATAAAATGTTTGGGTTTCATGTTCCTTTAAAGGGACACTAAACCCAAACATTTTATTTCATGATTCAAGTAGAGAATATAATTTTAAACAACATTCCATTTTACTTCTATTATCTAATTTGCTTCATTCTTTAGATATCATTTGTTGGAGAAATAGCAATGCACAAGGGTGAGCCAATCACATGAGGCATCTATGTGCAGAAACCAATCAGCAGCTACTGAGCCTATCTAGATATGCTTTTCAGCAAAGTATATCAAGAGAATAAAGCAAATTAGATAATAGAAGTAAATTAGAAAGTTGTTTAATATTGCATGCTCTTTCTAAACCATGAAAGAAAAAAGTTGGGTTTCATGTCCCTTTAAGTTCTAAGTCTTTGGAACAAAAATGTGCAAATTGTTTTTATTTGTGCATGTACTTTGTAATGTGCTCTAGAAATCAGTTTTTGTTCCAAGAAACAAGGATCTTCCTGAGCTGAGAAATTGAGGTCTCCGTAAGCATCGGTATAATCAAACATTTGTTGTGCACCCGGACAGAAAGATGGCCACCGTGGTTAAACCAAGTAAAATTAAATGTAAAAAAAAATGGTAGTTTTATAATATAAATATATAGGGGCCGATTTATAAAACTGCGAATGCAGCTGTTTCTGTGCAAGCCTTCAGGCTCGCCGGAAACAAAAGTTAAGAAGGACTTCAATCATCCTGATCAAATATCATAGAGATTATTAACATCCCCTACTAGCGGCCGATTGGCCGCAAATGTGCAGGGGGCGGTATTGCACATGCATTTCACTAGAAAATCATGTGCAATGTCAAATGCCAACAGCGTATGCTGCCGGCATTTAGTGATGTCGGGCGGACATGATTTGCTAAGGCAGATCATGTCCGTCTGACATTTCATAAATTTACCCCATAGAGGTAATCACTAAAAAAAATGGGAAAATAAAAAATGGTCAAGCAACCAACTTGACAATTATTGGACCACTTGAGATGGATTGATTCTCAAACAAGAAATGAATGCAATACCCAAACTGCATAGTAGACCACTTATAACTTTTGTAAAAAAGGGAAACTCATAAAACATTTTATACCGAGACAAGGAGAGGTTTCTTTAGGTTTTCAACACACTGTAGGCCCCCATTTATCATGGTGCGTGTAGACAATGTTCCCAGACAAGGAACCTGTCCGAATGCCTTTGGGCCTCTGATGCTGCACCCCTTAGTGGAATCTAAAGGTGCATAAAACCCAAACATTTTGTTTCATGATTCAGATAGAGAATAACATTTTAAACAACTTTCCAATTTACTTCAATTATTTAATTTGCTTTGTTCTCTTTAAATCCTTTGTAGCATACCCATGTAGACTTAGCAGCAGAAATGCACCACTGGCAGCTAGTTGCTGATTGGTTGCTGCACATATTTGCATTTTGTCTTGTTTACTCAATGTATTCAGCTAGCTTCCTGTAGCGCATTGCTGCTCCTTCAACAAAGAATACTAAAGGAATACAGCAAATCTGTTAATTGAAGTAAATTGGAAAGTTGTTTAAAATTGTATCTTCTATCTAAAGCATGAAAGAAAATCTGTGGGTCTCATATCCCTTTAACATTGCACAAGCAAATACTTGTGCATCACTGCCTCTTGCTCTCTTGCAACCACTTGCACAAGAGGTATTGTCAGTCATTCAGAATTTGTTCATGATCTTTGACATGCATGAACTCTGAGTTTGTGGACACATTCAAAAGCAGCTGTCATAAGACCAGCGCTAAGCCTTGACTGAAATGGCCCCAAAGATCATTAAAGTGATGGTAAAATGTCAGGGTTTTTTCCCTGTTGTGTTTGCCATGTGCTGCTGGCAGCCATTTTACTCACCTCTCTTCCGGACTATGGTGCATTGTGGGGGATGCTGCTCACTTCCTGCACTTCCTTTTATGGCCAGACTGGTGTGCATCATCCATGTGAGACAGGATGCAGTCTCAGAATTGTGATGTCATCACTTATTATTTAAAGGGCCTCAGTTCAGTATGCTTTGCCTTTGCGTTGTCTCAGACCTGTTTGTGAGAGTTCCTGTGTATTACCTGGCTGCCTGACGTCCTTCCTGGTTCCTGATCCCTGGCTTGTTCCTGACTCTGCTGTTTTCCTTGTTCCTGATTCCGGCTCGTCTGACTATTAGCTTTGGCTCCTGACTCGGCTCGTCTGACTACCAGCTCTGGTTTTGACTCCTGGCTTGTTATTTGACTTGTGGACTTTTTATTATTTTTTGTTATTAATAAAGGTGTGATTATTTTTGCACTTCTCGTCTCAGTCTGTTTCCTGGCACCCTGACATAAAAACACTAGGATTTACCATCACTAAAGATAAATGTGACCTTCAGTACTAACTTTAAAAAATATATATGTTAAACCTACCTTTTCTGTGCTGCAGCCTCCTCGCTATACTAAGCAGCTTCAGCCGCCAACGGCAGAGCTCTCTTTTTTTCAATAATTTGAAGTTTCCACCTCTTAGCCAATAGCCATGCTAGGATAAGTGCCGTACGGCTAGCACTGCTATTGGCTAAGAAGTGTAAAATACCTTTTACAAATGTCATCACTTAAGGTCCCATTTTAGTGATGACTTTTTTGAAACACAAGGATTTCCCATCACTTTAAGCATCTTCATAAATGAGTGCTTAAAGAGGTGCACTACTTCATTAGCGCAGTGAATTTTGCTAACCTGGACTGATTTACCGCTTGCCTATCAGAACGTTGCAACAGGTAGCAAATTATTGTAACTCTCTCTGGCAGCCACAAAATCATTAGAATAGAAAGTTTATTTTACTATGTGACTTTATCAGCACAAAACCTCAATAAATACCCATAAAGTTCAGCTCTGACAAATACTAAGTTACAAAATGCATTTATATTCCGCTGGCATGTTTTAAACATCTACTATATTAAACAGCAGATCATATCACTCAACAAGTTATAAACAAAAAATAAATAATACAGAATTTCCAGCTGTTCTGTATTGTTTGTGTTTATCATCCCACACTAAAAGTGTGATTAGATCTTATCGGAGGTTCTGCGTTATTAAAAGACATGCCATATATTTTTTTACTACGGTAAAATGGGTTATATCTATTTGACTTTTTGTTTTCAAATGAAATTAGTTTTACAATACAAGGGCAGAGTTGGAGTGCAATATCCACACAGCCGTATTTATCCCATGTAAATTATACTGTCACCTATCTTAATTTATTATATAAGCTAACCTCTTTGTGTCTCAGACTTGCTGTTGATATATGTTTATGATTTGACTATATATTTTGTTCTTTATGGGTAATATATCACTGTTTCACATAATGTTACAGACATAAAACTTGGCAAAATAAAAGCTGTTTAGCTAACCCAAGTTCTTGCAGGTGAATATATAATAAAAATCAATGTTATCCTTTGTTAAAGGGATCTAATATTGCATTAAAGGGACATAAAACCCAAACATTTTCTTTCATGATTTAGATAGAACATAACATTTTAAACAACTGTCTAATTTACTTCTATGATGAATTTTTCTTCGTTTTCTTGTTATCCTTTGTTAAAAATCAGAAATGTAAGCTTAAGAGTGTGCACGTGTCTGCAGCACTATATAGCAGCAGTTTTGCAACAATGTTATACTATTTCCTGTCATGTAGTGCTTCAAGCAGAACATAAGCATGAAATAAATTTGATAATAGAAGTAAATTGGAAACTTTTTTAAAATTGTATTCTCTATCTGAATCATGAAAGAAAATTTGTGGGTTTAACGTCCCTTTAACAAGATGCTTTAATGCATTAGATTATGGTCTTATTGCATTATTTCTTGCAGAGAACTGTGTTTCACTGCTGCTAAGACATTAATCCTTTTAAGGTGCATGATGAGCCCTTTTTGTCAAGCAGGGGGATCGCCGTTAATATGCTTTTTTCGGCAATCCCCCCCCACTAAAGGCTGGGGATCATTGGTGGCTTAGTGGGAGGCACTCCCAGGCTTCATGGGAGTGCCAGTGACATCATCATGTACGCACATGGTGACATCACAAAGAGGATGCACCAAGTAGCTGCAAGGAAGCTGAAAGGGGGGAAGCTATTCTAACCCCTCAATTTCAGCTCTCTTAGCAGCTACAAACTTCCAAGACCCCTCATTTGAAAGAGCAGTAATATCAAACATATTTTTTTTTATTTGCTCGAGAATGTTACATTATATACACAATAAAAAAAATATATGGTATGTCTAGAGACCCCTAATGAAGTTTATTTTCTAGTAGACAAGTCCCTCGCTTAAAAAACTAATACATTTTGGGGTAAATTTATTAATGTGCGAGCAGACATGATACGATGTAGTGTATCATGTACACCGCACATGGTTAAATGCCAACAGCATACGCTGTCGGGATTTATCATTGCACTAGCAGTTCTTGTGAACTGCTTGTGCAATGCCGCGCCCTGCAGATTCACGGCCAATTGACTGCTAGCAGGGGGTATCAATCAACCCGATCATATTCGATCGGGTGGATTTCTATCCGCCGCCTCAGAGCAGGCGGACAAGTTATGGAGTCATACAGAGCTTGATAAATTGACTCCTATGTCTGTACAGTTAGGTGATCACTGTGAGAGAAAAGTGCTTTCATTTCTATCCTGCACAATGGTGCTTCCCTAACCTATATTATAACCCACAAAAGCCGTATGGCTCCCTATTTCACACGTGGCTACCTTTGATGACAATTTAGTCAGAAGATCAGAGTAACAGCAGTTGCCACTGGGTCATTTTCTGTATTATTTACAAAAATGTTTGCAAAAATGATACATATTTTTACAGTTTTTGCCGCAGCTATCTTACAAGCTATGAATTATAATTATAATAATGCTATATTGTGAATCTGTTGGGCCTTCTGAAAAAAATAATATATCATTTGTGTGGGTCACTCACTGAAATTTGACTACAATAGGGTTCAAATGTAGGTAGCAAAAAAAAGGCTCAAAATTGGCTCAGCAGTGGGGTGTAAAAAAAGGCTTAGCAGTGAAAGGGTTAAAAACATGGGTAAAGGGGCATACAACTCCAATAAGAAAATACTATAACTTATTAAAGCTTTTTATTATTGCACTATTACTTGTATATAACTAGTTAGTTAGCTCTAGAGCAGCAATTTACTACTACTCCCTAACTGAACACGACGCTGAGCCAATCAGGTGAATCATGTAAGTGTAGTTGCCAATAATCGGTCGTGTTTAGCTGAGGATTAGGGGCGCGATCCGATATAGATCGCAGTTTGCGGCGCAAGTGAGGGAACCGGCGTCGCCCGCAGTTTCAGCTCGCAACTCGAGCTATCCCATATATGGCGCCGTCAGATGCTAACGTGCAGTAAGTCTGACAAACCAGCGATGTCCAGAAATCTGCGCAAGTACAAATTTCTGGCGTCGCCAGTGACTTGCGGCACGTTAGAAACTGCCGGCGCCTATAAAACCTGACTAAAGTCTAAATCACCCGCACTGTCTAACACGCCTCCCTAACATAGCCCGACACGTCTAACACGCCTCCCTAACATAGCCCGACACGTCTAACCCTCTATCCGCTATCCCCCCCTCACTAGCCTAACAATAAAATATGTATTAACCCCTTAACCGCCGCTACCTAATAAAGTTATTAACCCCTAAACCGGCGCCAGCTATATTAAATCTATAACCCCCTAAAGTGAGCCCCTAACACCGCCGCCATCTACCTTACCTACCCCCTAAAGTGAGCCCCTACCCCGCCGCTATCTATTTTAAAATGATTAACCCCTAATCTAATCCCCCTACCCCGCCGCCATCTATATTAAATTATTCAACCCCTAAAATACTAAACTATCCCTACCACTAAACCTAAGTCTAACCCTACAAATAGCCCTGAAAAGGGCTTTTTGCGTGGCATTGCCCCAAAGTAACAGCTCTTTTGCCAGCCCTTAAAAGGGCTTTTTGCGGGGCATGCCCCAAAATAACAGCTCTTTTGCCAGCCCTTAAAAGGGCTTTTGGCGGGGCTTTGTCACAAAGCAAACTGCTCTTTTGCCTACAATCTACATCCCCCTACACCGCGGCTACCTATAATAAATGTATTAACCCCTAATCTAATCCCCCTACACCGCCGCCAGCTATATTAACTATATTAACCCTAATTATATTAGGGTTAATATAGTTAATATAGTTATTATATTATATATATTAACTATATTAACCCTAATTATATTAGGGTTCATATAGTTAATATCGTTATTATATTATATATATATTAAGTATAATAACCCTATCTAACTCTAACATCCTAACTAAACTCTTATTAAAATAAATCTAATATTAATATTATTAATTAAAATATTCCTATTTAAATCTAAATACTTACCTATAAAATAAACCCTAAGATAGCTACAATATAATTAATAATTACATTATAGCTATGTTAGGGTTTTTATTTATTTTACAGGTAAATTGTTAATTATTTTAACTAGGTCTAATAGCTATTAAATAGTTATTACCTATTTAATATCTACCTAGTTAAAATAATTACCCAGTTACCTGTAAAATAAATCCAAACCTAAGTTACAAATACACCTACACTATCAATAAATTAAATAAACTACAAATATCTATCTAAAAATACAATTACATAAACTAAACTAAATTACAAAAAAAAAAACACTAAATTACAAAAAATAAAAAAAAGATTACAAGATGTTTAAGCTAATTACACCTATTCTAAGCCCCCTAATAAAATAATAAAGCCCCCCAAAATAAAAAAAATTCCCTGCCCTATTCTAAATTAAAAAAAGTTCAAAGCTCTTTACCTTACCAGCCCTTAAAAGGGCCTTTTGTGGGGCATGCCCCAAAGAATTCAGCTCTTTTGCATTTAAAAACATATACAATACCCCCCCCCCATTACAACCCACCACCCACATACCCCTATTCTAAACCTACCCAAACCCCCCTTAAAAAAGCCTAACACTACCCCCCTGAAGATCTCCCTACCTTGTCTTCACCACACCGGGCCAAACTCCTCATCCGATTCGGGCGATGTCTTGCTCCAAGCGGCAAAGAAGAATTCTTCCTCCGGCGACGTCTTCTTCCTTCCGGCAGCATCTTCCATGAAGCAGCATCTTCAATCTTCTTCTTTCAGCCAATCGGATTGAACTTGAATCTGATTGGCTGATTCAATCAGCCAATCAGATTTTTCTAACTTAATTCCGATTGGCTGATAGAATCCTATCAGCCAATCGGAATTCGGCGGACGCCATCTTGGATGACGTCATTTAAAGGTACCTCATTCATCGTTCAGTCGTCGGCCGGGATGCATGCTCCGCGGTGGCGGAGCGAAGAAAGAAGATTGAAGATGCCGCTTCATGGAAGATGCTGCCGGAAGGAAGAAGACTTTGCTGCCGCTTGGAGGAAGACGTCGCCGGAGGAAGAATTCTTCTTTGCCGCTTGGAGGAAGACGTCGCCGGAGGAAGAATTCTTCTTTGCCGCTTGGAGCAAGACATCGCCCGAATCGGATGAGGAGTTCAGCCCGGTGTGGTGAAGACAAGGTAGGGAGATCTTCAGGGGGGTAGTGTTAGGCTTTTTTAAGGGGGGGTTTGGGTGGGTTTAGAATAGGGGTATGTGGGTGGTGGGTTGTAATGGGGGGGTATTGTATATGTTTTTAAATGCAAAAGAGCTGAATTCTTTGGGGAATGCCCCACAAAAGGCCCTTTTAAGGGCTGGTAAGGTAAAGAGCTTTGAACTTTTTTTAATTTAGAATAGGGCAGGGAATTTTTTTTATTTTGGGGGGCTTTATTATTTTATTAGGGGGCTTAGAATAGGTGTAATTAGCTTAAACATCTTGTAATCTTTTTTTTATTTTTTGTAATTTAGTGTTTTTTTTTTTATTTTTAATATTTTTATTGAGGTAAAATTTGGCATACAAACAAGATATGTAAAACATTTCACAAGTGCCATCACAATAACACAGTATAAGATTCATCATACAGTTGAAAGACTATAAGCGTCATCAGTAATATCCACTAACAAAACAACAAGGTAACTAATGTTGAAAAAGTTTTTCAGAGGCACAATACAATCATGCCCATAATGGTTTAAGCCTCCCCTCTTGTTTAAAAGGGCCACTCTTGGACCCCTGGCTAAGTGAGGGTTTTACCATCATGGGAGGCTACCTGTTAAATAGGAGATCACTCATGGATCTTGTTTTGTTTACCTCAGATTTTCTAAGATTATTATTCTGTATTAACACACTGTTAGGGATTATATCAAAAGAAAAACATGCAAATAGAACCAGGATTAATCCCTTCTAACTATCATTAAAGACAATATGTCCATGGGAAGATGAGTGCTGTAATAATGTTTTAAGAGATATATTCATAAAGAAGGTAGTGAAGATGCGGTACAAGTAAAAGATAGACCGTGCGGCTAACTCTCCTAAACAAGGAGATATATTATGTAGGGGGGGGGGAGGAGGTGGTAACCTGGGTATAGTGAGTCTAGTAAATTAGGCTGCGTTCTTATAATATAGAGTAAACATGCCTCAGGGTGGCTCAGCATCCTAGCTATATGAAAAGAAGCATATATGGGTTAACAATAAATGCTTAACAAAGAACCAGTGCGTATTGGGACAATGCCATATCCAAAATATCAGGGAAAAAGGTCTAACTGTATGGGTCTGACACACCTTATAAAGCTTAGCTCTGGGACTATGATGAGGGAGACTGTATATACTGCAGGACCAGCCTGCGTGAATACTATGTTAAGTACATACAGGGAGTGCAGAATTATTAGGCAAGTTGTATTTTTGAGGATTAATTTTATTATTGAACAACAACCATGTTCTCAATGAACCCAAAAAACTCATTAATATCAAAGCTGAATAGTTTTGGAAGTAGTTTTTAGTTTGTTTTTAGTTATAGCTATTTTAGGGGGATATCTGTGTGTGCAGGTGACTATTACTGTGCATAATTATTAGGCAACTTAACAAAAAACAAATATATACCCATTTCAATTATTTATTTTTACCAGTGAAACCAATATAACATCTCAACATTCACAAATATACATTTCTGTCATTCAAAAACAAAACAAAAACAAATCAGTGACCAATATAGCCACCTTTCTTTGCAAGGACGCTCAAAAACCTGCCATCCATGGATTCTGTCAGTGTTTTGATCTGTTCACCATCAACATAGTAGCAACAAGAGGTAGTAGCAACAAACACTGTGGGGGACTTTAAAAATGCATGGGACAAGCATAGGGCTATCCTACGAACTAGATAAGTTTATACTGTTAGGTAAGGTGGGGCAGACTTGCTGGGCCTATGGCTCTTATCTGCCGTCAATATCTATGTATCTATGTTTCTATGTTTCTAACATTGCGTGCAGCAGCAACCACAGCCTCCCAGACACTGTTCAGAGAGGTGTACTGTTTTCCCTCCTTGTAAATCTCACATTTGATGATGGACCACAGGTTCTCAATGGGGTTCAGATCAGGTGAACAAGGAGGCCATGTCATTAGATTTTCTTCTTTTATACCCTTTCTTGCCAGCCACGCTGTGGAGTACTTGGACGCGTGTGATGGAGCATTGTCCTGCATGAAAATCATGTTTTTCTTGAAGGATGCAGACTTCTTCCTGTACCACTGCTTGAAGAAGGTGTCTTCCAGAAACTGGCAGTAGGACTGGGAGTTGAGCTTGACTCCATCCTCAACCCGAAAAGGCCCCACAAGCTCATCTTTGATGATACCAGCCCAAACCAGTACTCCACCTCCACCTTGCTGGTGTCTGAGTCGGACTGGAGCTCTCTGCCCTTTACCAATCCAGCCACGGGCCCATCCATCTGGCCCATCAAGACTCACTCTCATTTCATCAGTCCATAAAACCTTAGAAAAATCAGTCTTGAGATATTTCTTGGCCCAGTCTTGACGTTTCAGCTTGTGTGTCTTGTTCAGTGGTGGTCGTCTTTCAGCCTTTCTTACCTTGGCCATGTCTCTGAGTATTGCACACCTTGTGCTTTTGGGCACTCCAGTGATGTTGCAGCTCTGAAATATGGCCAAACTGGTGGCAAGTGGCATCTTGGCAGCTGCACGCTTGACTTTTCTCAGTTCATGGGCAGTTATTTTGCGCCTTGGTTTTTCCACATGCTTCTTGCGACCCTGTTGACTATTTTGAATAAAACGCTTGATTGTTCGATGATCACGCTTCAGAAGCTTTGCAATTTTAAGAGTGCTGCATCCCTCTGCAAGATAGCTCACTATTTTTGACTTTTCTGAGCCTGTCAAGTCCTTCTTTTGACCCATTTTGCCAAAGGAAAGGAAGTTGCCTAATAATTATGCACACCTGATATAGGGTGTTGATGTCATTAGACCACACCCTTCTCATTACAGAGATGCACATCACCTAATATGCTTAATTGGTAGTAGGCTTTCGAGCCTATACAGCTTGGAGTAAAACAACATGCATAAAGAGGATGATGTGGTCAAAATACTCATTTGCCTAATAATTCTGCACTCCCTGTAGTTACCCATAGTGATATGTGACTTTACTAATGAGCCATCATCTAGGACTATCATGGAAGGGCATATGTGTACATCTATTACATTAAATAGATATGTCATAAAAGACACAGTCAATTTTTATCTCTAGAATTCAAAGGTATATTTGCTCAGACCTAGGGGTTATTTATGGGATTGATAGAAATCTATAAGTGGATAACAGCTATAGGTATGCAACTACTTAGCATAGCCCTAGAGAGCATAATCATATTAGAAACCTATATATGGGATTACAGTTCTCTTTGCGATTAACCCTTCACATAATAATTGGTGAGCAATAACAGACTCGAATTGATTATCTTAGATATAAGTCCATATACACAATTGAGCCATATATTGCAACAGAGCTAGATAGAGTAATTGTTATAAACTTGAAGGATACCCATTTAGTTCCAGCAACGTAAGAATTACATAGTATATGCATAGCCTACAGTTGGCCTAGAGAGTTAGAAATTTAGAGAACACTAGTGTGAAACGTAAACAAATATATACACTGGGAACATTAGAGTGAGAATATAAAATTGTAAACAGATATACAACCAATAAATTACGGAGGTCAATTTGAAACACAGAACAGGGTGGTAACAGTGAGCTCTTTGAAGTAATGTACATGGATGTGGCATAGATTATATCAGGGGCGTACAGAAGGTAACGCTCCCCATGTAAAAAGACCAGGCAGCACCCATTTTACAAATGCCTGCCCTAAACATTGCAACCTAGTTGAGACTATGATTTGATGGGGAAAAACTATCAGGGAGAGCTGTATATGGAAAACTGCGTGTGCATGAACATAAGCAGAATGAACAAATAACCATGTACACTGCAACAGTGTGTCCTAAAAGACAGAGCTCACTTCCATTTTACTAATGGAGCAATAGCTTATTCCCATTGCTAAGTTCGAGTTTGCTCAAATATTGCAGAACAGTTTCCCTGGTGTAGGTTAGATGATAGCATTTAGATAGTCCAGGTCTCCACCGGGATCCCAGCCTCTTAGAAGGAAAAAAATTGTACAAAATGTTATATGAGGCTGCAGTGGAGCTGACAAGGTAATCGCTGAGGCAAACAGAGAGCCTGTAAATTCCTTGCTGCCGTATCGGGATATGCACTACGCATCTCTAGGGTCCTGCGGCAGTTCTCTGATATCTTGGCCCTAGTTAGTCGGAGTGCTGTAATGAGCTGTTGTAATCCACCAGGGTCCCAATGTCTTAGCAGGGAGTGAGTTGCGCAAAGTATTACGCCATCTGAACATGGAGTCGGTAAGTGTTGTCCTGAGGCCTGGAGGGAAGCGTGCGGAGTAACTAGAGTAACTAGAGCTGCCGTTAGTGTTACGCTGTGTAGTTTCAGGGACCCACTGCCATGTTCGTGCGCCAAAACTAGTGCAAGAGCTTCAGGTGGGATTGCGCTAATTTTAGGGAGGACATCCATAGCTGCGGTAATACTAACTGTCCTACTAGCCGTCAGATATACAAGATGGTCTGGCTCTTTCGTTGTGCCATCGCTCCGATCCACCGTAGCTGTGTTGCATACAGGGGGAAAGCGCTGGGGCCCCACAGCACCACCCCCATCTCGGTCTCTTAAGATGGGCTTAGTGAGGTCAGGCTGCCGGAACTGACAGCCGCCATTACTGTCAGGAGTGGCGTACAGCCTGTCAGCCAAACTAGTATGATGTTTTTCTAGTAGGTACCTCAGCTCCTCCAGAAAGTAAGACGAAGTCTTCATGATGTAGGCTGGATCGGAAACCTTGAAGTATAGTAGGTTTTCAACTGCCTGGGAGTGAAGTAAACGGCTAGAGGTCTGCTAATAAAGATGGCGATTCTCTCACGCAGCTCTAAAGTATAAGGCAATGATGGCAGATTGGTGCAGTCTCTCCGGATCCCTAAAGGTTTACAAGAGTACACTACTGGTTATTAGGTCTATCCACACATGTTCTGGTTTCAAAAATATTGCAATAAAGTGTGAAGGGACCCCTAAATTAGGATCTTGGGCCCGGGAGCTGCACCAAGACACGTCTTGTCGGCTCTGCAGTTGGCTCCGCCCCCCGTGTTTTTTTTTTTTTTTTTTAATTTAGTTTAGTTTATTTAATTGTATTTTTAGATAGATATTTGTAGTTTATTTAATTTATTGATAGTGTAGGTGTATTTGTAACTTAGGTTAGGATTTATTTTACAGGTAATTGGGTAATTATTTTAACTAGGTAGATATTAAATAGGTAATAACTATTTAATAGCTATTAGACCTAGTTAAAATAATTAACAATTTACCTGTAAAATAAATATTAACCCTAACATAGCTACAATGTAATTATTAATTATATTGTAGCTATCTTAGGGTTTATTTTATAGGTAAGTATTTAGATTTAAATAGGAATATTTTAGTTTATAATATGAATTAGATTAATTTAATATAAATTTAGTTAGGGGTGTTAGGGTTAGATAGAGTTAATATAGTTAATATAAATACTATAGTAACTATATTAACTATATTAACCCTAATATAATTAGGGTTAATATAGTTAATATATATAATGTAATACCTATATTAACTATAATATACTTAGGGTTAATATAGATAATATAGCTGGCGGCGGGGTAGGTAGATTAAATTAGGGGTTAATAATTTTAATATAGATGGCGGCGGTGTAAGGGGCTTACATTAGGGGTTAATAATATTAATATAGCTGGCGGCGGTATAGGGGGATTAGATTAGTGGTTAATAATTTTTATATAGGTGGCGGCGGTGTAAGGGGTCAGATTAGGGGATAGATAAGGTAGATGGCGGCGGTTTTAGGGGTTCACATTAGGCGATAGATAAGGTAGATTGCGGCGGTTTTAGGGGCTCACAGTAGGGGGTTAGTTTATGTAGATGGCGGCGGTTTTAGGGGTTCACATTAGGCGATAGATAAGGTAGATTGCGGTGGTTTTAGGGGCTCACAGTAGGGGGTTAGTTTATGTAGATGGCGGCGGGGTCCGGGAGCGGCGGTTTAGGGGTTAATAACTTTATTAGGGATTTCGGGGGGGGGATCGCGGTTGACAGGTAGCTAGACATTGCGCATGCGTTAGGTGTTAGGTTTTATTTAGCAGATCGCGGTTGACAGGTAGAAAGACATTGCGCATGCGTTAGGTGTTAGGTTTTATTTAGCAGATCGCGGTTGACAGGTAGAAAGACATTGCGCATGCGTTAGGTGTTAGGTTTCTTTTCTAGTTAGTTTAGGGAGTTACGGGGCTCCAATAGTCAGCGTAAGGCTTCTTACGGCTGCTTTTTGTGGCGAGGTGAAAATGGAGTAAGATTTCTCCATTTTCGCCACGTAAGTCCTTACGCTGCATATTGGATACCAAACTGCGCTGGTTTGGTATACCTGCCTATACAGAAATATACGTGCGTAACTTCTAGGTTACGCCGTATATGTGATACCAAACCAGCGTAAATATTGGCGTCGCCGGCTTTTGAGGGCGACGATTTTTATCGGATCAACCCCTAGAAGTGTATTGTTGCTGCAAAGTTGACTTAAAAGGGACAGTAAACACCAAAAATGTTATTGTTTAAAAAGATAGATAATCCCTTTATTTACCATTCCCCAGTTTTGCATAACCAACACTGTTATAGAAATATAATTTTTACCTCTGTAATTACCTTGTATCTAAGCATCTGCAGACTGCCCCCTTATTTCAGTTCTTTTGACAGACATGCATTTCAGTCAACTCTTAAATAACTTCATGAGCACAATGTTATCTATATGAAACCTATGAACTATCACCCTCTAGCTGTGAAAAACTATCAAACGCATTCAAATAAGAGGGCTAAGAAATTAGCATATGAACCTACCTAGTATTAGCCTTCAACTAAGAATAACAAGAGAACAAAGCAAATTTGATGATAAAAGTAAATTAGAAAGTTGTTTAAAATGACGTGCCCTATCTGAATCATAAACATTTCATTTGGACTTTACTATCCCTTTAAACACTTAATACATTTCATGCACCTCCATCTAATTATATGTGCCGCTATTTTGGAACCTAAGTTGCACTTCAGGTATCTGAAGGAGAGTTACTGCATGTTTGCAAACTTATGTTAGCACTGAAATGTAGTGAAAGATATATTTCAACTTCGAGACAACTAAGACTAGAGTGAGTAGTGGGGCAAGTGGAGCGATCTACTAAGTAATACCAGCGTATGCTAATGTGCGCTGGTATTACAAGTTAGCCACAATGCAAATGCGGGGTCGCGTTCACATTGCTGCAAAGCATTGCGCTCACAAGAGTGTGCTTCCATAGACTCCAATGAGAGCCTCGTTCTTATGTCTTGAGCCACTGCACGAGAACTAGCGCAGCGAAGGGGGTTTGTCAAGCAGCAATGGTAGTAGATTGTAAATATTATTGTATATGACTATTTACATATATATTTATGTGTTAATATGTGTATATAAATATATATGTACTGTATATAAGCATATACATATATATTTACTGGAAACAAACAGTTCCTATAGACTGCAATGTAAAGGCACTTTTCAGAGCCATTTTTTTTCTAACACCCTACATCTGCCAACTTTAGCCCCCAAATACTTCTAAGTGCAGTTTTTTTTTTTTTTTTATTAAAAATATAAAGATGCTACTATCTTTTTTTTTAAAATAAAGTATATTAGGGGGGAACTTCCGGGTGGCGGCCATGATAGGTCGCAAGATTTTTAGCTCCTTCAACCTGCTGCACAAATCTATCTAAAATCTCCTTTCTAATACCACATTGCTAGTATTTTTTGGGACAATCTAATACTATTAAGTATCCTGCCTTGCATATTCTCATTATTTTTAGATTTTATGCACTACACAGCACTCCGGCAAGTGTTAAAGGTTGCGGCCTAACATCTTAACCCCCCGGCAGGGCAATCACTTGCCTCAGTCGTTAGGCAGCAGTGATATCCCGCAAGACACTGCAAGTTTTCACTCCATATCATCAGGATGCTGTAGGTGACTGACATAATATTGGATGCTGCGTCCAGGACTACCGCTCGCTATCAATCAGCCAGCATGGAGATCCCTTCAACCTTTTTTACAGAGCTACGCAGATTGCTCAGGAACCATCATGCCGCCCTAGAAGACATGCTTTATTCCACGCCTGATCATGTCGGCACTCATTTGGCTCCACAACCCACCCGCATTGAATCCTACCCGCTAGGAAGAGGGGGTGGTGGCGCTCAGGGGCCCCGGCGTCCACACCCTGCCTCTGAAAAGATGGGGAGAGAAATGGAACATGAAGCCAAAGAGCCGATAATACAGCAAGTGAGCACGCAGACACATTTGTTAGAAATCGCTCTTCAGAATTCAACATATCTACTCCGGGACTACTCTTTTATAGATGCAGGACTTCCCACAGAGGAGCAACAGGGCAGTGTTAACTTTATGCCTTGCACGCAAACGCTCCTACCTCCAGCTTTGCAGTGTGGCTATAAAGAACTCCTGAAGTGTATCACGTACCCATTTTTCACTTCATTGGGGCCATATGTGATCCTCTGTGACCTGGTCCATCCTTCCCCAATATCGTGGGGACTGCAAATGTGCCTTCAAGCAATCTCATTATCCCACAGCTGGGACCATCCCTTTCCATTGGTGCGGGAACTACATATATGCCTTTGCACAATCTCACCATTCTACAGCTGGGACCCTGGAGGTCTGACAGCCTTTTGAAGCCTGAGAGCAGATTGAGGACCGTCAAACTTTGCTGGACTTTGTAGCTGGGACTCTGCATTTATGGAGCATGCTATTAAGGACACAGTTAAACTTTGCTGGACTTTGTTGCAGGTGCCGGGCACAGGCTTTGATTTGGCCATACACGGTGTTCACTATTAAGGTGATCGCCGTTATTTTACGGTCCCTGAGAGGTACATCTTTGGTCTGTTCGTTTCCTAGATCTATCTGCTGACCAAAAGCTTTGAAACGTTCTGCCATAAGCAAATGTTCTGAGAATGTAATTAGTTAAAAACCCTTATTATTATATCTGTTCTGTGTCCCATACTTTATACTTCACTCGATATTTGAATGGCCTATAGGGATCCTTAATGTATAGCTAAAAGTTATGAGTTAACCTGCTGTGTACCATACATGTCCATATAAACGCTACAATAAGAACTGACACTATTACTATTTGGGTATTATGCAGTAAAGGGCTTAATCTCTAATATGTACCACAATAGATATCTTAGACAAAACTTTAAAGGGGTACTTTGCCATATATAGTGCCATAGGTAGTACAAAAGCCTTGTACAGAGGTTCTGAGTGAACACTCCTTGCTGGAAAATCCAGGTAGTGATAAATCAGAAGTAATACTGATAATACTTAAAAGGGGGAGAAGGAAGGAGAAAACCATAATTGCAACATCTGTACTGCTGCACAACCTACTGTATGTGGCTCTCTTTCTGTTTTTACCTACAGGACTGTAATTACAACACTATTATGTTCCCCTGTATTGATCTGAAGATAGCTAATTTACTGTTTTATATATATGTGGCATTTTTTGTTTTACAAAAATGGTTTACTTCTTGATGAACTCTTTCACCATCTATAAACACCTAGACTATACCTAAAATTAGTATAGCCGTTCTAGCCAATTCTAATGCTACTTAGTGTGATCCCCGCATCTCTTCATACAATCCTACCGCTTCAGTTACCTCACCCATACAGAGAGATAAGCTTACCTCAAATACAAGATCACCATAATCTATGTAGTTATGCTCTTTATATATCGCCAGCAGGTATGATTCATATTGCGCCTCAATTGCCACAGGCTGACATGGAACAGTAAGCTTTTAGTAGCTAACACTTAAAGATATAGAGAGCCAGCAGAGAGATCACTGATACTTTCTCATGAAACAGAGATATAAAGTTGTTTTGTAGATTGAACATTGCCCAACACTAATGCATCTATTCCCTTCATATGGCCAGTAGTCTCTATTTCTTTTTTTTTTATTTTTTCTAACTATCTAACTCAACTCCATGTAATGTCTACACAACAGAGAGTCATCATCTTACCTATAGTCCCAGATTTAAGATTTAATTTTTAGTACAATACTGCAGTTCTCTAAAAACTCACAAGGCAAATGTCAGTCACCTTGCAGAATCTAATAGTTTATCTATATGTGATTATTATTTTACCTTTTGACTTATCACATTCACTTTATTTGTTTACCTTCCCTGCTACAAAAAAATGGGGTTTATTTAGTGAGATCCATGAGCGGTCTCCATTATTTCAGAGAGCCTTCTGCCTTTTCTTTGTCCTATATGAGGCCCAAAAGCGGTCCATACCATTCATTGTAAGGCTCAGACATTGTATGGCATGTTTTATATATTGTATTTCTTATTTTGATATCGCTATGTAACTGCTGTTTTTATCTTTTTCAAAAAGTTTGTATGCCTTATTTCTAACCTCAATAAAAAATTATTTAAAAAAAAAAAAAAAAAAAATTACAGGAAAAGGGGAAACACTAAATAAAAATGTATAATGAAAATGATTTTTTACCACACATAATTAAAGATTTTTTTATATTACAAAAAAATAAAAAAAAATAAAAATAAAGTATATTACACCTGATGGGGGCATTTGATGGACATTTATAACATTAACCAGAGATCTGATTATTTATAAGTGCTAATTGCTACCACAAGCTCGATTTTTGTAAGAAAAAATTGCTCAGATTTTTGGTTCCTTTAATAGATAAAACACTGCTACGCGTTTCTCAATATGTTTCAGCAGCCTGGGATGTGTTTTATTTTCTTATTATTTGAATAAAAGACACCATGGAAGGAGTATTTTAATACTATCTTACTTTGAATACATTTTTTTCCCCATCCTTCAGTTCAGAAAGACCACTACCGTAAAAACAAACAAACAAAAAACTACATTAACAGAGAGGTCAGCTATCTGAGAGCCTGCGCACATTCCCAGACAACATGATTAGTACAGTTAAAGTGCACTTACATTGTGAGTGTATTTGATTTGTTTTTTTAACAGTTTATATGGAAGTAAAAGCAACACTGGAGTTTGTATATTTGTATATAACCTTATTGCAAATAAATGTGCCAGTAATACCTAGGGGCCGAATTATCAAGCTCCGAATGGAGTCTGATGCCCCTTGTTTACTTGTCCGCCTGCTCTGAGGTGGTGGACAGAAATCAACCTGATCAAATACGATCGGGTTGATTGACACCCCCTGCTAGCAGCCGATTGCAGGGGGGGGGGGTATTGCACAAGCAGTTCTAGTAAACTGCTTGTGCAATGATAAATGCAGACAACGTATGCTGTTGGCATTTATCAATGTGCAGCGGACATGATACGCTACATTGTATAATGTCTGCTTGCTGTTTGATAAACATGCCCCCTAGCAGACTGCAAATTTACCCAAATGTTAGCTCTGCACAAATATGTGAGTGTATTTTGTTTATTTACTGTATCTGATTGTCACCCAGTTAATGCACCATTGGAACACACTTTCTTCTTTGTAGATTTCTCAGATTATTGATGGTTAAGTCTTTATGGATTAATAAAAAAAAGGAACCTCATCTTGGAGCATTGACACTTTACAACTGTTTAATTTCTTTGTGTGTTACTGAATGGTAATGTGTACCTTAGGGGTTCTTCTAATCTTGTTGGATAATTGGTTTAAAATCGTGAACAAAGGATGTTAGAGGCTTTACATGACATACAGTACAAATGTAGTTAAGTAGGTTAGACAGCTGGACAGGGAAGTTTTATTTACAGCAACCAAGTTCTAAAGAAAGAATATTATATTAGAGGGACCTAATTCCAATACTAAATATTCAATTTAGTTTACTTACTTAAAGGGACATAAAAACCCAATTGTTTTCATCCTCCATGATTTAGATAGAGCATGCAATTTTAAATAACTTTACAATTTAATAATATTATCAAATTTGTTTCATTTTTTTGTATTCTTTGTTGAAAAGTATTCCTAGGTTGGATCAGAAGCTGCTGATTGGTGGCTGTACATATATGCCTCTTGCCATTGGCTTTTAGCTAGCTCACAGTAGTAGTTGGCGTCCCTTTAAGAAATATTTACCACTTCTTTATGTTAATTCTACTAAACGACTATGTTATAAATGGTTGTAGATTTTTCTGTCCAAGAAATTTGAGTTTGGGAAAAATTATTTATGTTTGAGTGTTCAAAAAATAGGGAAGATAGAAGTTTACGGTAGTGATTTAATAGTGCAATTTGCTGTTGAAAGCCCCAATGTAAACCATATAATTACATTAACATTATAAGGAACTTCTCCTTTTCTGACACTGGTGAAATCTTCAATGTAAGAGGTTGTATTGAATGTTTCACCTTTTGACCTTATTGAGGACTGGACGGCCAAGGCTCCCATCCATGAACCTTGTTTTTCCTGCATCACATCGAGAAGGGAGTTATCATTGTACAAGTAATTTCTTGTGCAGCCATGCCCTCTGCTGCACTTTCACAACTAATTACACAAGAGCAGGGCCTGTCAATCATCTTTGTCGATCCTGATTTAACTCTGCCATCTCAAGGGTGTCTTTAGATCACAGCTACTTAAAGGAACAGTTTACTCAAACAATTTCTCCCCTTTAATTTGTTCCCAATGTTCCACTTTATCTGCTGGAGTGTATTAAATTGTTTATAAGTATTTCCATTGCCCTTATATTGGCATTTGAAATAGTTTATGTAGCCAGTGGTATCCACACCTATCCTTAAAGTTTTTGGCCTCGAGGCCAAGCTGTGTAAACACAGCCAGCAGAAGAAATTACACTCCCAGTGGGTTATAGAAGAGATAAGGTAATAAAATGTTAATTTTCCATTGTTCTCTCCAAGTATTGGTGATTGGTTTACGGACAGATATAAGATAAAGAAGCAGGTATATGTACACAATGTGATAAAGTAATGAGATCTGATTATACTTACAAGCTCAACCCATTTTATTAGGTTGTGGCTTCAGCAAATTCATATACACCAATAAACCTTAAAACACATCATACATTTTATACTCTGCAGCTGGTAAAAAAAAGTAATTGGAAACACATTAAGGGAAAAACTATTTTATAGTATACTGTCCCTTTAACTAGCATTTAAGGCTTGCTCATACTTCAAAGCTGCATCAGTGGGTTCATAAATGTAGCGCTATACTTGATTACATGCACCCTTGGGAGAAGCAATATGCAGGTATGACCCCACCTGAAGTGAGAACTAGCATTAGGAAACATGTTGGGTACAATGCTTATGTAAGTCCATGTTTTAGACTGCTAGCTAAGTGTACGTTGCTTTCTTGCATCACATGGTTGTGAGATACAGTCGGCTCTTCCTTTTTTTTCTACAGACTATCTGTGTGGAAGGAGATACAGGAGGAGTCAGTTCTATACAGAAGGTGGGAGGAAGGCAGATTTTCTCCCTGGGGTGACATCCCAGCTGGAGGTGATTCTAAGGACATACAAGTTAATATTTCCCTTCCATGGCTCAGATAGAGCATGCAATTTTAAACAACTTTCAAATTTACTTCTATTATCAAATTTTTCTTCATTCCTTGCTAACTTTTATTGAAAAACAGGGATGTAAGCTAAGGAACGTGCACATGTCTGGAGCACTATATGGAAGCAGTTTTACAAGAATGTTATCCATTGTCAAGAGCACTAGAGGGCAGCGCTATTTCCTGCCATGTAATGCTCCAGACACCTACCTAGGTATCTCTTCAACAAAGAATATCATGGAAACAAAGCAAATTTATGGAAGAAAATTGGAAACATTCACCTAGATTACGAGTTTTGTCGGTAATGCTGTGCGGTGTTAACGAGCAGTTTTTACCCTCATCGCTCACTTACAGACAGCGCTGGTATTACAGGTTTTTACAAACCCGGCGTTAGCCGCAGAAAAGTGAGCAGAGAGCAAAATTTAGCTCCACATCTCACCTCAATACCAGCATTGCTTATGGTAGTGGTAAGCTGGCTAAACGTGCTCGTGCATGATCTCCCAATAGGAAAAAAAAACCTAACACCTGCAAAAAAGCAGCGTTCAGCTTCTAACGCAGCCCCATTGTTTCCTATGGGAAAAGACATTTTATGTCTGCACCTAACACCCTAACATGAACCCGAGTCTAAACACCCCTAATCTTACACTTATTAACCTCTAATCTGCCGCCCCCGACATCGCCGACACCTGCATAATATTATTAACCCCTAATCTGCCGCTCCGGACACCGCCACTACCTACATTATATGTATTAACCCCTAATCTGATGCCCCCAACATCGCCATCACCTACATTATATTTATTAACCCCTAATCTGCCACCCCCAATGTCACTGCAACCTACCTACACTTATTGACCCCTAATCTGCCACCCCCGACATCGCCACCACAATATTTAAGTTATTAACCCCTAAATCTAACTCTAACCCTAACACCCCCCTAACTTAAATATAATTTCAATAAATCTAAATAAAATAGCTACAATTAACTAAATTATTCCTATTTAAAACTAAATACTTACCTATGAAATAAACCCTAAGATAGCTACAATATAACTAAGAGTTACATTGTAGCTAGCTTGGGATTTATTTTTATTTTACAGGCAACTTTGCATTTATTTTAACTAGGTACAATATTTATTAAATAGTTATTAACTATTTAATAGCTACCTAGTTAAAATAAAGACACATTTACCTGTAAAATAAAACCTAACCTATGTTACAATTACACCTAACACTACACTATAATTAAATTAATCACCTAAACTAACTACAATTAAATACAATTAAATACCATTATCTAAATTACTAAAAAAATTAAATACAATTAAATACCATTATCTAAATTACTAAAAAAAAAAACCCCACTAAATAACAGAAAATAAAAAAATAATTACAAGTTTTTTAAACTAATTACACCTAATCTAATCCCACTAATAAAATAAAAAAGCCCCCAAAAATAATAAAAAGCCCTACCCTATACTAAATTACAAATAGCCCTTAAAAGGGCCTTTTGCAGGGCATTGCCCCAAAGTAATCAGCTCTTTTACCTGAAAAAAAATTACAATACCCCCCAACATTAAAACCCACCACCCACACACCCAACCCTACTCTAAAACCCATCCAATATCCCCTTCATGAAACCTAACACTATCCCCTTGAAGATCACCCTACCTTGAGAAGACTTCACCCAGCCGGGCCGAAGTCCTCAACGAAGCCGGGCGACGTGGTCCTCCAGATGGGCAGAAGTCTTCATTGAAGCCAGCCAGAAGAGGTCCTCCAGACGGGCAGAAGTCTTCATCCAGGCGGCATCTTCTATCTTCATCCATCCGGCGCGGAGCGGCTCCATCTTCAAGACATACGACGCAGAGCATCCTCTTCAAATGAAGTCCAACTGAAGAATGAAGGTACCTTTAAATGACGTCATCCAAGATGGCGTCCCTTGAATTCTATCAGCCAATCGGAATTAAGGTAGAAAAAATCCAATTGGCTGATGCAATCAGCCAATAGGATTGAGCTTGCATTCTATTGGCTGATCCAATCAGCCAATAGAATGCCAGCTCAATCCTATTGGCTGATTGGATCAGCCAATAGGATTGAACTTCAATCTATGGCACTTCAAACTATGGCAAGAGGCGTGGTGCTGCAGTCCATATTGTAAAACAGAACATTATAATGGTAGCGTACATTCAAAGTGCTAATCAATAGGCAGATAAATGTTAATCACTCCTTCAGATTAGGGACTCAGAGTCACCTCAATAATCAAATACATAAATGAATCAATGATGTCTATGGCCCTATATGCGGTCCCGCCAAGGCTGCAAACAAGGCTGGCCATCCTCTCAATGTTGGGTCTCTATAGGAGCCAATGGCTCTGTGGTAGAACAGTGTGTGGTAACATCTAGAAAACTACTCAAAAAGTGCACCATCTAGCAATTCTAACCCGTATTGAACTAAAGCAAATGGTGCTGTAAGCAAAGACAGCGTCTGCTATAATAAAGGGGCAATACTTTAAACAAAAGCTCAAAACAGTACAGCAGGTCTGGAACTGTTTGTGGCATGCCACAGACCCAAAGAGCCTCAGTAAAAGAAAAAATTATAATAATAATAATCAAGCCCCACATGAGCAACCGGCTACACCTAACGTAAAGACTAGCAATCACTTCAAACTGAGATATATAAATGACCACCCTGAGTTACTGACACAACATAACAGGCCATCCTGGTTAAACACAGAGGGCACCGGCAATCAAATAGAGTAAAAATTAAACAATTGTATCACAACATACCTTAATACGGCTAACCAGCCGTGCTGCCGACAGAGGATGAAAAACAGGTAATGAAGGTATTCAAAGCACACCCTTAAATACCGTGTAAAGCCAAATTAGTCAGAACAGCTGTTAGCGTAAGTAACGTGATACACCGGTGCAGTCAGCTGTTGAGTAAAGCATAATAAAGCCTAAGGTAAATCTGTCAGAAACGGGATGAACATTTTGATTTAAACGACATACAAAACCAGATTGCCAGGTAAGCGCCATAGAAACACCAGGTATGACCTGAATTTACCTATCAGGGTTAGCTGGCAATTATATAAAAATACAATTCAAGATATAAAAGCAGAAAATAACTGCGGACCCAAGCCCCAATATACAAGGACCTATAGTGAATTGGGCACCAATGTTCGCCGTAAACATACATATCCAACGAGCATATCAGTTTCCCCACTGTCAGAATTGCTCATAGGGAACTCCAAGAGCAAGCCATGCTATGGCCTTGCTGTCAAACAAGTGCTAATGAGGGGGTCATATGATTATAATGTACAATCAGGTATGAACACTTTCCACTATTACTGCAACCTGGTAAATCCCTAATCTCAGAGGTAACAGTGGGCTCACTGATCCCACACTAACCGTAACCTCAACAAACCACAGGGGGCCTTGTTTGCAGCCTTGGTGGGACCGCATATAGGGCCATAGACATTATTGATTCATTTATGTATTTGATTATTGAGGTGACTCTGAGTCCCTAATCTGAAGGAGTGATTAACATTTATCTGCCTATTGATTAGCACTTTGAATGCACGCTACCATTATGATGTTCCCGTTTTACAATATGGACTGCAGCACCATGCCTCTTGCCATAGTTTTGTATGTGCTATTTAGTTACTGATGCGGTAAAACATTGGTGAAGATAAGCACCACAGCGTCTTGTATTCAGTTTTGTCTTCTAGTTTAGGTGATAGAATTGTGTCTTAACCGGAAACGTGCCTGTTTTGGTTTCCAATGGTACATGAAGTGAGCCTCCCTGGGGTAGTGTGACATGCAGTCTAAGGGGACCTAGGAAAATGTTCCTAATATTCCAGGTACTTGGTGTGTATTCTGTTGCCATCTCAGTAGTACGGCTAATGTGTACTTGATGTATTCCATGTTCTAAGCTGACCATCTATCCTCAGACTTTCCTGTTTTGGGCCTGAATGACGGTTTAATTTTAACTCTATGTGTGGAGATGGGTGCGCTTGTTGTTCATTGTCACTTGTCCAGCACTATATTAATGTTGTTTTTTTTTCCTATTTTTTACAGATTTAAAATTAGTCTTGAAGAAGGTTCATTGAGTCATTGTAACGTCGACCATGACATTTCATGCACGCTTGATGTACTCACAATAAAAATTCTTATTGATTATTTCAAATCCTGTGAGTGCCCTCCTTTATTACTACAAAGTATATATGTATATATATATATATATATATATATATATATATATATATATATATTACAGAAGGGATATGGGTGATATGTTAACAGCGCTAATAATGGGAGGCCCTAAAAATATGTATAAATACCTAAAAAATGATTATTACATATATAATTATAAAGTGATAATAAACCATATAAATCAGAATAAAAATGAGACAATGTATATGTAAAAACCTCACAAAGGTACATATCTCCTCATGCAACAGATGTCGATAAAATAGCAATCTAGATCAAATTTAATTAAAAATATAGATGAAAACACACTTAGATGGAAAATGAAAAAAAGTCCCAATATAAGAAATCCCAATTGGTGTGAATAGGGTGTAATTATGAAAGAAGTAAGTCGCTTGTGTTTCTTTCTTTACAACTTCAAACAACCTCCAAACGGTGACCAATTCTCCAGATGGTCCCTGTAGGGTATACACTCACAGGAGCTACCCTCAATCAGTATGAGGTAAGGTAAGAGTGTAAATCCTCTATGCAGCTCTTTGCCTGGAATCAGTCAGTATCACTCCTCTCATATAAGTGTCCTGGCAGGCTCGTGCAATGCAGGTAGTATGAAAAAGAAAAAAGTAGTGCAACAACTAGTGCAATATTGTCGAACACAGATTTATTGTAACACAAACACTATGTACATAGCAAACGTTTGCACTCACATTTATAGCCCTCAATGATATGAGGTAACTAAAAGCATGTAGGTACCAATAGTTATACAGCATACGTAGATGACTAAATAAGGTGGTCTGCAGTGTGTCGATCCAAAAATAATATTCTATCAAGCCTTACGCGTTTCGAAGGAGTATTACAGAACATTCATTCTCCCTTCTTCCTCAGAGGCTATAATATTAGTTGTAAAGAAAGAAACACAAACGACTTACTTCTTTCATAATTACACCCTTTTGACACCAATTGGGATTTCTTATATTGGGACTTTTTTTCATTTTCCATCTAAGTGTGTTTTCATCTATATTTTTAATTAAATTTGATCTAGATTGCTATTTTATTGACATCTGTTGCATGAGGATATATGTACCTTTGTGAGGTTTTTACATATACATTGTCTCATTTTTATTCTGATTTATATGGTTTATTATCACTTTATAATTATATATGTAATAATCATTTTTTAGATATTTATACATATTTTTAGGGCCTCCCATTATTAGCACTGTTAACATATCACCCATATCCCTTCTGTATTACATTTTGTTTTAGAAATATTTGGAAAAGATATTTCGCTCATTTGGGGGACAATGTTTCTAGCTGCTTTTATTAGGGTGTTCACATTCTTATACACCATTTCTATGTATCATTATACCCTGATTTATGTTTAGTTGACTCCCTTAATTTTGCGCTTCATCAGTTCCAGAGTTTATACCACTACTGGTTAGTGGTATATTCTATTATTCACATTTTTGTCTCTCTCTCTATATATATATATATATATATATATATATATATATATATATATATATATATATATATATATATATATATATATATATATATATATATGTGTGTGTATATATATATATAAAACAATTCCATATACATTCATATGTATTTATATACATATATATTCATATGTGTTTTTATATATATATATATATATATATATATATATATTATACAAAAGTCAAACAGAGAGAATGTAATCACAACATATAATGCTGTTGTGAAGAAAGCAAGGGATAAAACAAGGCACAATCCAGTGGACGGATTCTCGGAGTTTGGGACACACTTCTTGCAATCGAACCTATTGCCAGCAGGCTGACAACCACACCTCAGGCTGCAAGTGACGTCACACGCGCTGAATGCTGCATCTACTTTGAATCGGAATAACGGATCCAAATACAGCAGCTAAGTAAAATAAGTGAACTTGTACCTCCAGCAGCAGTTATCTACGTCTGCTTTTCAGACGCTATATAAGACATTTGCCGTTCATTTCCTCTGATCTGTTTGTTGAAAATGTCTTTGCTATGAGTCAACTTGTTACCATTATGTTTATGTTTATGCTTGATTTTGCTTACGATTTTTGCTCACTATATGTTACCTGTCTATGTAATAGATAGTAGGTTAAGCCTAACCCCTAGTCAATTAGCATACGTATGCTTAGAGGTTCCTGGCCTTTCAAGTAGCATTTAGTCTTTGAAATTTGCTTTTATTTAGTTAAGAATGCTCACTTTTAGATTGTGATTGACCTTGTCACTTTTGTGATCCACATACATGTGGTTTGGGATTTAAATAGGAATTAATAAATTTGATTATTTACCAAATTCTGTGTGCCTTGTTTTATTCCTTGCTTTCTTCACAACAGCATTATATGTTGTGATTACATTCTCTCTGTTTGACTTTTGTATAATTCATTATCAAGGGTGGCACCAGCGAATATTTACTTATTTTTGGTTCAGCAATATTACCTACTCTCTCATACTCTTTTCTATTTATATCTATTTTTGAGGATTCTAAATTGAGGATTCTTTTATCCTATCTTCTTTGAGATTGAAGTAGATTGCTGCAGGGGTGGTTAGTTAGCCCCTGAATTTATCCCATCCTTTCACACTTCTGACTTGGTTAATCAGTAATATGGCGTACACTCTATCGGATGACTTATGGGAAGCTGAGTTAAAAGATTCATTGGCTAATGATAATGCAGTAGGAGACGATCAGGATGAAGAAAATGTTACAATTTTTAGTGCTTTTAGGAGATATCGCTATCTCCTAGGTCGGCAACTAAAAATCAAGGCAGAAAATGCAAGCTTAGCTAATTATGTTGACAAAAAAATTATCCCTAGAGGTTTAAGACTTTCATTAGATCCAGGAGCGAACACAAGAGAGGATGAGGAGGGTGACTCATTTGTGGAGGAGTGGAATGATAAACTCTCCACAACCTCTCTTGACCTGATGGATATGATGATGAAAAGAAATAATAAAAGATTGGAGAAAGTTAAAGGGGAAGCTGAGAAAGCTTTACTTAAAGTAAACTCCTTTGAGAATGATCCCAATTTTGAAAAATTGAATGGTGAGACAAGTCTGAATGTGTCTAAATTAAAAACTGACATTAAAGCAAGGAAATGTAGGAAATATAGGAGAGATCAGGATGACTACAAAAATGGAAGGGTTTATAGTTACAAATCTCAGAAAGGTACATACGACTCAGGTACAGATGTGTCAGATTCAGAAGTAAGTAATTCAAAAAACTCCTTTGGTATCAGCCAAAAAGAAGGAGGAGAAAGAACAGAAGGGGAAAAAGGAAAAGATCCCTTTGGGACTCCAGTAAAGGAAAAGAGATACCAAACCAGACAGAACAGGGGGAGAGGAGACCAATATGTTCAGAGCAGGGGGAGATTCAGAAGAAGGGGAACACGCAGGGGCTATTGAATAGCCACAATGATGATGAATTACAGATTGTGAACCTTTCCTCTTTTCCCCTAAATCTGGCTCATGTGGAACTCCTGAAAAAGGGGTTATCTTTCTGCCCTACTGCAATGGTTGATAAATTTGAGTTACTTAAGGACTTACACCTATTTGCCAGTAAAATTGTCCTATCCATTATTATGAAATCAAAAAAAGAAGCACATAATTTGGATATGGACGATCAGTCAGCTTTGGCAGATTTAGAATCTTTGTTAGCAGACAATGTTCTGGAAGAAAACACAGATACCTCACAAGCAATAGCTTGCGAGAAACCGTGTTTCTCCAACATTGGTGTGTCCGGTCCACGGCGTCATCCATTACTTGTGGGATATTCTCCTCCCCCACAGGGAAAGGCAAGGAGAGCACACAGCAAGAGCTGTCCATATAGTCCCTCCCAGGCTCCGCCCCCCCAGTCATTCTCCTTGCCGCTCTGAACAAGTAGCATCTCCTCGGGGATGGTGAGGAGTTTGTGGTGTTTAGTTGTAGTTTTTTATTCTTCTATCAAGAGTTTGTTATTTTAAAATAGTGCTGGTATGTACTATTTACTCTGAAACAGAAAGAGATGAAGAGTTCTGTTTAAAAGAGGATTATGTCCCCAGGCCACGGTCGTGAGATGGCGCACTCTTTAAAGGTGCTCACACATAATGTCAGGGGGCTTAACTCCCTCTTTAAAAGGAGTCTTTTGTCTCGTGAACTTAGATTCCACAATCCTGACGTAGTCTTCCTGCAGGAGACTCACTGGCAGTCGGGCGCCCCTCAATATTTTCACTCTCGTTCCTATAAAGTCCTGGAACACTCACCCTTCTCCAAAAAAGCTAGAGGGACGGCCATCCTGCTTCACAACAGGATCGCCTACGAGCAAATTCATGCACTTACTGATCCCCAAGCCAGATATACAATTCTGGTTTGTAAACTGGACCATGTTCTTCATACATTGGTCTCCATTTATCTTCCCAACTCCCGTCAGCCTGCATCTCTCCGTACTATTTTACAGACACTTGATACGATTAGGCAAGGGAGGGTTTTGATCGTGGGAGACTTCAACATGACATGGGAGCCAACTCTCGACCGCAAACAGCTTCAAGCTGGCAGTAAACATTCGCAAGAGACATATGTCTCTGCCCAATTTAGGGCAGTAATGTCACAATATGGATACTTCGACATCTGGAGAAGTCTACATCCTAACGATAGGGACTTTACTCATTTCTCTATCCCCCACAAAACTTACTCCCGACTGGACTATATTTTTTTGTCAGGCTGGGTCTTTGGACTCAGTCTCCTGTTCCAGTATCCCACTCTGTTCTTGGTCGGACCATGACCTTGTAACGGCAGGTCTATTCCCCTCAGATAAAGCACCTAGTAAATCCAATTGGTGCCTTCCTAGACACATTTTGGCCGATATTCCGTTCAGGGAGGAATTAAGACGGGACCTGACTGAATTGTTAGTTTGTAATGACAACGGCCAGACCTCAGACGATATTCTCTGGGGCGCGATCAAAGCAACTATCAGGGGCCTTATCATTCGCAAACAAGGAGCACTGAGAAAGCTAGCAGGCCTTACCCTTGCACAGGCACATGCAAAACTCAGATCCTTGGAATCCCTCAATCGCGCTTCCATTAGCCTCGATGTAGCAGCGCAGATTGCTACAGTTAAGGAGCATATCAACCTCCTAGAGCTCCGCCGTACACAAACTAATCTCAGCAAACTAAAACAATTATACTATTACAAAGGTAATAGACCTGACACTATGCTTGCTAATAGGCTCAGGCATAAGCAAAGCAATTCCCGCATTTCCCAGATTAATTATAATGGCAAATTGCATAAGAGGCCCTGTCAGATTGGAGAATGCTTTGCTGACTTTTACTCCAAACTTTACAATATCGAAAATTCGGAGACTCTCACCCCCACTACTAGTCAGGATATCAGAGACTTTCTGACCTCCGCTAACCTCCCCACTCTTACTACAGAGCAACAAGACTCTCTCACAGCCCCTTTATCTTTGGCAGAGATTAAGCTAACAATAAAAAATCTAAAACCCTTTAAGGCTCCAGGAACTGATGGCTTCTCTGCCCAGTTTTATAAGGTATTTGTCAACGAACTATCCCCCTACTTGCAGAGGTTTTTTACCTTAGCAAGTGAAGAAGGCTCCATGAGAGAGGAATTCTTAAAAGCAGCCATAGTTACCCTGCCAAAACCAGATAAGGACCCTTCCTCCTGTGCAAGCTATAGGCCAATTTCTTTAATCAACTTAGACGTGAAGGTTTACTCTAAAATTCTTGCCAATCGTATCAGCAGGCTTCTCCCGCACCTTATAGGTCCGGATCAAGTAGGGTTCATTCACAAGCGCGAGGGGCCGGACAATACTAGGCGTTTTGTTAATATTGTGTGTGAATCTACCAGAATGCAGAAGCCTTTCTCGGTTATCTCTTTGGATGCCGAGAAGGCTTTTGACCGAATCCGCTGGTCCTACTTGTGGGAAACCCTCAGAACCTTTAACTTCCCCCAGTCGACATGCAGGGCTATTCAGGCGCTATATTCTGCCCCGTCGGCTGCTGTCAGGGGTCTTGGCTTTCAGTCTGACCCTTTCAGCATCTCCAATGGCACTAGACAGGGGTGCCCCCTATCTCCGCTGTTGTTTGCCCTGGCGATCGAGCCCTTGGCTGCCCATATCCGCGATGATGCGTCCATTCCAGGGATAATGCTTTCAGGCACTTTGCAAAAAATTGCATTATTCGCAGATGATATCACAATCTTCACTGCGGACCCCGGCAGAGCTGTCCCCAGACTGTTGGATGTTCTAAAGACCTTTGGCGACCTCTCATTTTATAAATTGAACACTCAAAAGACAGAGATATATTGGTGGGGATACCCTCACAATTACATTAACAGTTTAAAGAAAAGCTATAACTTCAAATGGTCGCAGGAGCAGGTCACACATCTGGGGGTTAGAATATCTAATAACGCCTCAAAAATGGTCAAAGATAATTACATCCCCTTGTTGTCAGAACTGAGATCCTTAAAAAACGCTTGGGATCACAAGTCCATCTCATGGATGGGGCGTATAGCCTCTATTAAAATGTCTTTCCTCCCTAAGCTCACCTACTTGTTTAGGTGCCTCCCCATCAGAGTCCCTATGCCACTCTTGCTACAGTTTCAGAGTGAAATAACAAAGTTTATTTGGAAGGGCTCGACCCCCAGGATAGCTCAAAAAAATCTGAAATTTCCTATACACCTAGGAGGCCTGGCTTCCCCTTCTGTGGTAAAATACTATGAGGGGGCCATGCTTACCCACATCTCTCAGTGGGGAGTTCTTCAGTCCCGTGATAAATGGCGCGAGATTGAACAGGCCTCTCTACCCCATAATGTCCTGCTCAAGGATATTATTTGGACTCCTCCACACAGCCGCAGAAGTCTAGGTATCAGCAACCTAGTTATCACAGAATGCCTTCAGGTCTGGGACAAGATCCGGCATCGCCAACTAATTGCCCCCCACCCTTCCCCTATCACTTCGGTGGCTGGTCTGCTTTCTGGATTGGCGGATACCCACCCGAATATATGGGCCAGGCTAGGGATTCGGTGGGTCTCGGACTTCTGGTCCGCCTCACAGCCTGATGGCTTTATAGACCCAACTCTCCTGGGTTCCCCTGGGGATATTCCTCCGGTCCTCTTTTTTGAGACCATTAGGATTAAAAGTCTCTTGAGAAGCTGGGGTTTTCTCCCCACCACCTCTCGACAGTCCACCCCGTGGGAGTCTGTCTGGAAGACGGGTCACAGACTTATCCGGCCATTATCGCACCACTATGGGACTCTCGATGGTACTGTCCCGCCTGAAACTGCCCCGCATTTGCAGATCTGGGACGCTTTACTGCACTCTCAAATCTCGGTGGACGCCTGGCAAAGGGCCATCCTTTTGACAAAGAAAACCCTCCATTGTATCACTATGTTCGAAACCTATTACAAGGTGATTTCTCACTGGTACCTGGTCCCCACACGGCTGGCAAGGATGTACCCAGGAGTTTCGCCTCTTTGCTGGAGGAACTGTGGTTTGCAGGGCACCATGCTCCACATCTGGTGGGAATGCCCTAAAATTACTTTCTTATGGTCTCAAGGTTTCCGCGCCCTTACTGATTTCGGAATCAGAATTCCGCCTGGCCCGCCTACTGCTTTGCTCCACCTGGGCTTACAGGACTTACCTAAGCACCAAGGTATCTTCAGTACCTACTTACTAGCCTCTATTAAGACTAATTTGGCTAGGTCCTGGAAGAAAGAAAAACCCCCTTCATGGAACGAGATTGAAAAAACCATGGCCTTCTTATACACCATGGAAAAGACTATATATTTCGACTTAAACAAACTGGACATATTCGAACTTGCTTGGGCCGATTGGAAAGACAAGTTTGATACTTCCTGGAGCCCTCCTGTCACGTTCTAAAGCCTACAGCCTGACTCTCCTTGATCTATCTACCATCTTCCCCCATTTCTTCCCTCTCCTCTTCTATGCCCCCCCCTCCTTTCCCCCCCCACCTAGACTTTGTTCTGATTTCAAGACATGCGATGTGTTGTATAGGTCCCTTTCAAGGTATCCCATTTGTTCTCAGACTGATGTGAGATGTCATCTCTCCACCAGGGGAGTCCATCTAATCTTATCACTATTGTATTATTTCTTATCTTTGGGACCTCTGGTTTGATCCGTAATCATATACTTCTGTATGCTATTGATGTTTGTGTTTGGGACCTGCGTGTCCCTCATTGTTACTTCTATAAGTTTGAAAATGAATAAAAATCTTTTAAAAAAAAAAAAAAAGAGGATTATGATTTTAGCAGACAGTAACTAAAATCAGTTGCTGTTCCCACACAGGACTGTTGAGATGAGAGAACTTCAGTTGGGGGGAACAGTTTGCAGACTTTTCTGCTCAAGGTATGACTAGCCATTTTTCTAACAAGACTGTGTAATGCTGGAAGGCTGTCATTTTCCCTCATGGGGATTGGTAAGCCATTTTCTTAGTCTCAAACAGAATAAAGGGCTTATTATAAGCTATACACTGGTAGACACTCTTAAGGGCTAAATCGATTGCTTTATTTAAGTATTATATGCAGTTTGAAATTGAATTTCACACTCTTATAACATTGGGGAACGTTTTTTAGCACCAGGCACTTGTTAAGACACCTTCCCAGTCAGGAAGGGCCTTTCTCTGTAGTAGGCAGAGCCTCATTTTCGCGCCATTACTGTGCAGTTAATTTTGAGTTCAGTACATGCAACTGCATGTGTGAGGGTCTGGAATCCACTAAAAACGTTCCTAGAAGGCTTCATTTGATATCATATACCCCCTGGGATTGGTGAAGTCGCAGCAAAGGCTGTAGCTGGGACTGTAAGGGGGTTAAAATTAAAAACGGCTCCGGTTTCCACATTTTAAGGGTTAACAGCTTGAAAATTGGGGTGCAATACTTTGAATGCATTAAGACACTGTGGTGAAAATTTGGTAAAGATTGGATAATTCCTTCATAGTTTTACACATATTCAGTAATAAAGTGTGCCCTGTTTAACATTTAAAGAGACAGTAACAGTTTTGTTTTAAAACGGTTTTTGTGCTTTATTAACCAGTTTAAGCCTGTTTAACATGTCTGTACCTTCAGATAGATTATGTTCTGTATGTATGGTAGCCAATGTGGTTCCCCCTTCAAATATGTGTGATAATTGTGCCATAGCGTCCAAACAAAGTAAGGACAGTACTGTCACAAATTGTAAAGTTGCCCAGGATGATTCCTCAGATGAAGGAAGTAGACATAGTTCTACATCATCTCCTTCTGTGTCTATACCAGTTATGCCCGCGCAGGCGACCCCTAGTACTTCTAGCGCGCCAATGCTTGTTACTATGCAGCAATTGACGGCAGTAATGGATAACTCCATAGCTAATATTTTATCCAAAATGCCAGCATTTCAGAGAAAGCGTGATTGCTCTGTTTTAAACACTGTAGAGCAGGAGGGCGCTGATGATAATTTTTCTGTCATACCCTCACACCAATCTGAAGTGGAAGTGAGGGAGGGTTTGTCAGATGGGGAAATTTCTGATACAGGAAGAATTTCTCAGCAGGCAGAACCTGATGTTGTGACATTTAAATCAAAATTAGAGCATCTCCGCGCATTACTTAAGGATGATTGTGACAATCTGGTCAACCCAGAAAAATTGTGCAAGATGGACAAGTTCCTTGAGGTCCCGGTGCACCCTGATGCTTTTCCGATACCTAAACGGGTGGCGGACATAGTGAATAAGGAGTGGGAGAAGCCAGGCATACCTTTTGTCCCTCCTCCTATATTTAAGAAATTGTTCCCTATGGTCGACCCCAGGAAGGACACATGGCAAACAGTCCCTAAGGTCGAGGGGGCGGTTTCTACTCTAGCCAAGCGCACGACCATTCCTATTGAGGACAATTGTGCTTTCAAAGATCCTATGGATAAAAAATTGGAGGGTTTGCTTAAAAAGATTTTTGTACAGCAAGGTTACCTCCTTTAACCTATTTCGTGCATTATTCCTGTCACTACAGCGGCGTGGTTCTGGTTCGAGGAACTGGAAAAGTCGCTCAGTAGGGAAACTCCGTATGAGGAAGTCATGGACAGAATTCACGCACTTAAGTTAGCTAATTCCTTTATTTTAGACACCGCTTTGCAGTTAGCGAGGTTAGCGGCGAAAAATTCAGGGTTTACAATTGGGGCGCGTAGAGCGCTCTGGCTAAAGTCTTGGTCGGGGGATGTATCTTCCAAGACAAAATTGCTTAATACCCCTTTCAAAGGTAAGACCCTTTTTGGGCCAGAATTGAAAGAGATTATTTCAGACATCACTGAGGGAAAGGGCCATGCCCTCCCACAAGATAAACCTTTCAAGGCTAAGAATAAGTCCAATTTTCGTTCCATTCGCAATTTCAGGAACGGACCGGCTTCCAACTCGGCAGCCTCTAGACAAGAGGGTAACGCTTCCCAGACTAAACCAGCTTGGAAATCAATGCAAGGCTGGAACAAGGGTAAACAGGCCAAGAAGCCTGCTGCTGCTACCAAAACAGCATGAAGGGGTAGCCCCCGATCCGGGACCGGATCTAGTAGGGGGCAGATGCTCTCTCTTTGCTCAGGCTTAGGCAAGAGATGTTCAGGATCCCTGGACACTAGAAATAGTCTCTCAGGGTTTTCTTCTGGAGTTCAAGGAACTACCCTCAAGGGGAAGGTTCCACATGTCTAACTTATCTTCAAACCAAATAAAGAGACAGGCATTCTTACATTGTGTAGAAGACCTGTTAAAGATGGGAGTGATACACCCAGTTCCAACTGTGGAACAAGGTCGGGGGTTTTACTCAAATCTGTTTGTAGTTCCCAAAAAAGAGGGAATTTTCAGACCAATTCTGGATTTAAAAATTCTAAACAAATTTCTCAGAGTTCCTTCGTTCAAATGGAAACCATTCGAACAATTTTATCTACAATCCAGGAGGGTCAATTTATGACTACCGTGGATTTAAAGGATGCGTATCTACATATTCCTATCCACAAAGATCATCCAAGGATTTTCACAAAGGTGCTAGGGTCCCTTCTAGAGGTTCTAAGACCAAGGGGTATTGCAGTGGCACCTTATCTGGACAACATTCTAATCCAAGCGTTGTCTCTTTCCAAAGCAAAGGCTCATACAGACATTGTTCTAGCCTTTCTCATATCTCACGGGTGGAAGGTGAACGTAGAAAAGAGTTCCCTGTCTCCGTCGACAAGAGTTCCCTTCTTGGGAACGATAATAGATTCTTTAAAAATGAAGATCTTCCTGACAAAAGTCAGAAAGTCAAAGCTTCTAAACCTTGTCAAGTTCTTCACTCTATTCTGCAGCCTTCCATAGCTCAGTGCATGGTAGTAGTAGGGTTGATGGTTGCAGCAATGGACATAGTTCCTTTTGCTCAAATTCATCTAAGACCATTACAACTGTGCATGCTCAAGCAGTGGAATGGGGACTATACAGACTTGTCTCCAAAGATTCAAGTAGACCAGAGACTCACTCCGTTGGTGGTTGTCACAGGATCACCTGTCTCAGGGAATGAGTTTCCACAGACCAGAGTGGGTCATTGTCACGACCGACGCCAGTCTATTAGGCTGGGGCGCGGTCTGGGATTCCCTGAAAGCTCAGGGTCTATGGTCTCGGGAAGAGTCTCTTCTCCCGATAAACATCCTGGAACTGAGAGCGATATTCAATGCTCTCCGGGCTTGGCCTCAACTAGAGAAGGCCGGATTCATAAGATTCCAGTCAGACAACATGACGACTGTAGCTTACATCAACCATCAGGGAGGAACAAAGAGTTCCTTGGCGATGAGAGAGGTATCCAAGATCATCAAATGGGCGGAGGATCACTCCTGCCATCTATCTGCAATTCACATCCCAGGAGTAGACAACTGGGAGGCGGATTATCTGAGTCGTCAGACTTTCCATCCGGGGGAGTGGGAACTCCACCCGGAGGTTTTTGCCCAGTTGACTCAATTATGGGACATTCCAGACATGGATCTGATGGCGTCTCGTCAGAACTTCAAGGTTCCTTGCTACGGGTCCAGATCCAGGGATCCCAAGGCGACTCTAGTGGATGCATTAGTGACGCCTTGGTCATTCAACTTAGCTTATGCATTTCCACCGTTCCCTCTCCTTCCCAGGCTTGTAGCCAGGATCAAACAGGAGAAGGCCTCAGTGATTCTGATAGCTCCTGCGTGGCCACGCAGGACTTGGTATGCAGACCTGGTGAATATGTCATTGGCTCCACCATGGAAGCTACCTTTGAGACAGGATCTTCTAGTGCAAGGTCCATTCGAACATCCAAATCTAGTTTCTCTCCAGCTGACCGCTTGGAAATTTAACGCTTGATTTTATCCAAGCGCGGGTTTTCAGATTCAGTGATAGATACTCTGGTCCAAGCCAGAAAACCTGTGACTAGAAGGATTTACCATAAAATATGGAAAGGATATATCTGTTGGTGTGAATCCAAGGGATTCTCATGGATTAGTATTCCCAGGATCCTCTCCTTTCTAACAAGAAGGTTTGGATAAGGGATTGTCAGCGAGTTCCCTAAAAGGACAGAGATCTGCTTTATCTGTCTTGTTACACAGACGACTGGCAGCTGTGCCAGATGTACAAGCTTTTGTACAGGCTTTGGTCAGAATCAAACCTGTTTACAGACCTTTGACTCCTCCCTGGAGTCTAAATTTAGTTTTTTCAGTTCTTCAAGGGGTTCCATTTGAACCCTTACATTCCATAAATATCAAGTTACTATCTTGGAAAGTTCTGTTTTTGGTTGCTATTTCTTCTGCTAGAAGAGTCTCTGAACTATCTGCTTTGCAGTGTGATCCACCCTATCTGGTGTTCCATTCAGATAAGGTTGTTTTGCGTACCAAGCCTGGTTTTCTTCCAAAAGTTGTTTCCAACAAGAATATTAACCAGGAAATAGTTGTCCCTTCTTTGTGTCCGAATCCAGTTTCAAAGAAGGAACATTTGTTACACCATTTAGATGTAGTCCGTGCTTTAAAGTTCTATTTAGAAGCAACAAAGGATTTCAGACAAAACTTCTTTTTTGTTTGTCGTTTATTCTGGTAAGAGGAGAGGACAAAAAGCTACTGCTACCTCTCTTTCTTTCTGGCTGAAAAGCATTATCCGATTGGCTTATGAGACTGCCGGACGGCAGCCTCCTGAACGAATCACAGCTCAATCTACTAGGGCTGTGGCTTCCACATGGGCCTTCAAGAACGAGGCTTCTGTTGATCAGATATGTGAGGCAGCAACTTGGTCTTCTCTGCACACTTTTGCCAAATTCTACAAATTTGATACTTTTTGCTTCTTTGGAGGCTATTTTTGGGAGAAAGGTTTTGCAAGCCGTGGTGCCTTCTGTTTAGGTAACCTGATTTGCTCCCTCCCTTCATCCGTGTCCTAAAGCTTTGGTATTGGTTCCCACAAGTAATGGATGACGCCGTGGACCGGACACACCAATGTTGGAGAAAACAGAATTTATGCTTACCTGATAAATTACTTTCTCCAACGGTGTGTCCGGTCCACGGCCCGCCCTGGTTTTTTAATCAGGTTTGAAAAATTTCTCTCTCTATACACTACAGTCACCACGGCACCCTATAGTTTCTCCTTTTTTTCTCCTAACCGTCAGTCGAATGACTGGGGGGGCGGAGCCTGGGAGGGACTATATGGACAGCTCTTGCTGTGTGCTCTCCTTGCCTTTCCCTGTGGGGGAGGAGAATATCCCACAAGTAATGGATGACGCCGTGGACCGGACACACCGTTGGAGAAAGTTATTTATCAGATAAGCATAAATTCTGTTTTTAAACCTAAGTCTACCTATATGCCTTCTCTCTCTTTGGTTCCAGCGGTCAATCTATTTGTGAAACAAATGGAAAAAGACATAGATAGTTTGTTACCACAACAGTTAGATGACAATCTGAAGCCAAGAGAGAGAAAAGCTTTAAAAGAACTGAGTATGGCTAGGGGTGTGGTGATAAAGCCTGCCGATAAGGGCGGTAATCTAGTACTGTTAGATGAACATCTTTATATCAACGAAGTGAAACGTCAGCTTAATGATAAAAATCAGTACATGAGACTTGGAGGTAGCCCTTTGGAACATACCCAGAATTCTCTTTTTAAATTGCTGAATGAGGCTAGAAGTAGAGGTACTATTGACCAAAAAGAATTTAAATTTCTATTTCCTGAACATCCGGTTATGCCGGTGTTTTATATCTTGCCTAAGCTGCACAAAAATATGAAGTGCCCTCCGGGGAGACCCATTGTCTCCGGAATAGGTAGCCTTACGGAAAACATTGGAGAATACGAAGATAAATATCTACGCCCTTTCCTTTTGACTTTACCATCGTATGTAAAAGATACGGCGGACCTTTTGAGAAAATTGGATGGAGTAATGGTCAATGAAAAAACCATTTTGGCATCCCTGGATGTGGAAGGACTTTACTCCTCAATTCCTCACAAAATAGGTCTACAGGCTATTAGGAAATTCCTTGAAACAAGGGGTCCATCTTTTTCTGAACATTCAGACTTCGTCATTTCATTGCTGGAATTTGTCCTGCAGAATAATGTATTCTCATTTGATGGACAAGTTTATCGTCAACTGCGGGGCATGGCTAGGGGGGCAGTCTGTGCCCCCACATATGCCTGCCTGCATTTGGGGGCATGGGAGTCTGATATTTTTGAGGTTTTCGGTGACATTTTCAATGAAAAGGTCTTAATATGGGTCAGATATGTGGATGATGTTCTTGTCTTGTGGGATGGTGTGGAAGAAGAGTTCAACTTATTTGTTGACCAATTAAACCACAATGACAGGAACATCATCCTCACTTCTGAGACCAACCCCAAGGAACTTAATTTCCTTGATATTAACATCAAGAAAGAGGGTAATAGAATAGTCACTGAGAATTTCAGAAAGAAAAATGCTACAAATAACATTCTTCATGCTCAGAGTAGTCATCCCTCACATTTAAAGAAAGGCATTCCTTATGGACAATTCCTCCGTCTAAGGAGGAACTGTTCATCTCTTTCGAAATTTGACACACATGCTAAGATGATGAAGGATAGATTTTTACTAAGAGGGTACTCCAATAAGTCCCTTAAGAAGGCACTTTGGAAGGCCAGAAAGACTCAGAGAGACGACCTTTTGTATAAAGGCAATTCTAAATCAGATGGGGGCAACATTAGATTCATTTCTAGATTTAACAATCAATGGAATAATATTAGATCAGTCATGAACAAAAATTGGAATATTTTGACTTTGGATGACAAGGTCAAAAATGTAATTGGAGAAAAACCTCTAATGACAGCCAGGAAATCAAAAAGTCTGAGGGACATCCTGGTTAAAAGCCAATTTTCCAGGGGTCCATCTGATGCAGACTGGCTTAGAAAGGACAGGGGGATAAAAGGCAGCTATCCATGTGGACACTGTGTATACTGTGTCCACATGGACAGCGCGAAACAATTTTCTGTACAGGATGGTAAGACTTACAATATAAAGTTTTTCTTTAATTGCAAGTCTGAGGGAGCAATATATCTTCTTAGATGCTCGTGCCCGGTCTTTTACGTAGGAAAAACGAAGAGGCTTGTAAAGGACTGGGTACAAGAACATCGTGATGATATTGCTCATTGTAATGACACCAGTGTGGCGAGACATTTTGAAATGTTTCATAAAGGAAGCGTGGAATCTTTAAAGTTTATCATTATTGATAAAGGAATCACTAATGGTAGAGGTGGCAATAATGAAAAAATCCTTTTGCAGAAAGAAGCAAAATGGATTTATAAACTAGGAACGAGATACCCAACAGGTTTAAAGGAAAAGCTGGAGTTTGCCAGTTTTCTATAAATGTTTCTCTGATAGAGTGTGTGCCGTTAGCTGGAGGTGATCACTTCAAAAGGCTGTTGTTAGCTTTGCTTTGAAAGGCTTAGGAATTTAGCTTTTTCATTTAAAAATTTGTGAAATAACAAAGCTTTCATTTTTTGGTCTTTTTAACTATTAATACATGTATTATTGAACAGGGCATCCTGCTGTATACAGCTTTAAGAGATTAGCAGGTGTATTAGCAAGTAGATCACCTGTGGAGCCACAGGTGGGTCTATATAAAGAGAATATCCGGTATGGAATAGTATGCCCTGATGAACCCCTTAGACACAAATCTTGCTGCAGGGGTGAAACGTGCGTTGGCACTTTGTGTAACCTTAGCACCTATGTGCTGTACTAGTCAGGAGTGAGGTCGACCAACTCCTGTCTTTCTTGTGTGCATTTTTCAAAGAAAGCAAAGTAAAGACATTTTGGTACAAGTTTATTTCTACCTTGGAACTGACCCAATGTTGATGCTGCATGCTGAGAAAGAGCGTGTTTGTTAAAGCGGCTAGCTACTGGAGAATGTGGATTCCTTTCTTGCGCTGGACTGAGCGTGTAACATCTATCTGAAGGTGTTTAAGGATAAGAGACCCTTTTGCTGAGAAATCGCTTGGTTTTGTGTGTGGCTGTTTCAATATACTTTTCTGAGTATACGGTGCATCCTGGTATGTGCTTAGCTACATAACATCGGTGGAAGCCTGGTTTCTTTCACCTTGTGCAACTGGCCAATCCAGTGGACTGATTCTCGGAGTTTGGGACACACCTCTTGCAATCGAACCTATTGCCAGCAGGCTGACAACCACACCTCAGGCTGCAAGTGACGTCACACGCGCTGAATGCTGCATCTACTTTGAATCGGAATAACGGATCCAAATACAGCAGCTAAGTAAAATAAGTGAACTTGTACTTCCAGCAGCAGTTATCTACGTCTGCTTTTCAGACGCTATATAAGAAATTTGCCGTTCATTTCCTCTGATCTGTTTGTTGAAAATGTCTTTGCTATGAGTCAACTTGTTACCATTATGTTTATGCTTGATTTTGCTTACGATTTTTGCTCACTATATGTTACCTGTCTATGTAATAGATAGTAGGTTAGGCCTAACCCCTAGTCAATTAGCATACGTATGCTTAGAGGTTCCTGGCCTTTCAAGTAGCATTTAGTCTTTGAAATTTGCTTTTATTTAGTTAAGAATGCTCACTTTTAGATTGTGATTGACCTTGTCACTTTTGTGATCCACATACATGTGGTTTGGGATTTAAATAGGAATTAATAAATTTGATTATTTACCAAATTCTGTGTGCCTTGTTTTATCCCTTGCTTTCTTCACAACAGCATTATATGTTGTGATTACATTCTCTCTGTTTGACTTTTGTATAATTCATTATCAAGGGTGGCACCAGCGAATATTTACTTATTTTTGGTTCAGCAATATTACCTACTCTCTCATACTCATTTTCTATTTACATATATATATATATCCAAACATGAAGAAAAAACCAGCGAGCCTCAGGTAGAGTTTAAATAAACTTTAATTCCTCTTGTCACAGGATACTACATGTCAGGTAGTAAAAACTGCACAGAGGCAGTGCTGTTAAGAGTAGCATCTGACGCGTTTCGGCTAGTATGCCTTAATCGTCATTATCAAGGGTGGCACCAGCGAATATTTACTTATTTTTGGTTCAGCAATATTACCTACTCTCTCATACTCTTTTCTATTTACATATATATATATATATATATATACTATAATCTCATTTGTAACGTGTCCGTCGGTGTGTTTCCAGTTGCGCACACATCCTCACAGGAACGTTGGCAGCGCCATTTTCGGAATCCACCAGGATGAAGAGAAGGCAAATGGAGCATTACAACAACAACAAAAAAGACGCCCGCAATAAGTATTAAAGAAACAAAATCTAACCGTCCGCAATAAGTAATAAAAAAAACTAACCGCCCGCAATAAGTATTTTTTTAATATAACAAACCACCTGTACGAACTATTAAGAAAAAAAAATACCCAATAAAATTAGTAACCCCTAAATCCGCCAACCACAACATCGCAAACTACCTAATACATCTATGAACCCCTAATCCGCCAACCTCCCACAACGCATTAAACCTAAATTACCTATTAACTCCTAAACCTCCAACCCACACAATGTAAATAAACTAATTTAATGACTAAGCCCCCTAACCTAACATCCCCTAAATTAACCCCTTAATTACATAAAAAATATGTTACAATTAAAAAAAAATTGCATTACATTAATCTAAAATCACAGATAATAAAAAAGGCTAACATTACAAAAAATAATAAACAACACTATCCAAAATAAAAAAATAAACCTAATCCCTATGATAATAAAAAATCCCCCCAAAACAAAAACACCCCCTAATCTAATACTAAACTACCATTAGCCCCTAAAAGGGCTTTTAGTAGGGCATTGCCCTAAAGAAATCAGCTCTTTTACATTAAAAATAAACAAAGTCCCCCTAACAGTAAAACCCCCCACCCACCAAACCCCCCCAAAATATAAAAAACCTAACACTTATAAACCTAAACTACCCATTGCCCCTAAAGGGGTATTTGTATGGGCATTGCCCTTAAAAGGGCATTCAACTCTTTTTTACTGCCTTTAAAAGGACATTCAACACTAAAGCCCCAAATAGGTACTCACGGTTTCAGAAGTCTTGCGGAGAAGGTCTTTTTCCAGGCGGGTCCATCATCTTCATTCACAGCAAACGCGGCGCGGAGAGGAGGTCCAGAGCAGTCTTCCCAGATGTGGCGGTTGTCCCAGATGTGCGCAGAGTGAAGGCATGGTCCGGAGCAGTCTACTTAGATGTGGCAATCCTCGGCAGCGGTAATCCTCAGCGGTGGTTGTCCTCGGCAAAGGCGTAGAGGTTCCTCTTCATTCAATCGTCCGCCACACACTGAAGATTGAATTCAAGGTACCCTATATTTATTAGGGTACCTTGCATTCCTATTGGCTGAAATTTTCAAAATTTGAAAAGCCAATAGGATTTCAGTAGCTCTAATCCTATTGGCTGTTTTGAAAAATTCATCAAATAGGAATGCAAGTTACCCCAAATTGATTGCAGTACCTTGCATTCAATATTCATTATACGACGGACATCGGATAAAGAGGAGCCTCCATGCCGTCGAGGACCACCGGGGCTACAGATGACCACCGCCGAGGATCACCACATCTGGGAAGACCGCTCCGGACCTTCTCTCCGCACCGCCTTCGCTGTGGATGAGGATGATGGACCTGCCTGGAAGAAGACCTTCTCTGCCGGACTTCTGAAACCATGATTACCTATTTGGGGCTTTAGTGATAGTTTTTTTTTTAAATTTGTTGGGGGGTTTTGTTTTTTTAGATTAGGGCTTATTGGGCAATTTGCAAAATAGCTGAATGCCCTTTTAAGGGCAGTGAAAAGAGGTGAATGCCCTTTTTAGGGCAATGCCCATACAAATGCCCCTTTAGGGGCAATGGGTAGTTTAGGTTTATTAGTGTTAGTTTTTTTTATTTTGGGGGGTTTGGTGGGTGGGGAGTTTTACTGTTAGGGGGGTCTTTGTTTATTTTTAATGTAAAAGAGCTGATTTCTTTAAGGCAATGCCCTACAAAAAGCCCCTTTAAGGGCTATTGGTAGTTTAGTATTAGATTAGGTGGTGTTTTTATTTTTTGGGGGGGGGTATTACTTTAGGTTTAATTTTATTATTTTTTAGCTTTGTTTATTTTTTTCTTATTTTTTGTAGCTTGGGGGGTTACATATTAAACACATAGACTCCCCTCTGGGCAGGCTTATCAACTAGTTTGTGTGTGTATATATATATATGCGTGTGTGTGTGTGAGTGTGTGTATATATGTGTGTGTCTATGCATATATGAATATCCTTCAACACAATTTTACTTGCGATATGTACAAATAATCATTAAATGTCTCATTAACTACATAGAATAGATATAGTATGTTTTCATTTGCAGGCTGTAGCAAACACTTCTATTTAGTGGTTTATTGTTTTCACAATATCTCAAAGTCATTTTGATGTAAAGTTGTGAATTCATCCACAGAAAATTCTATTGTTCCCTGGTGGTTTTCTTCAGTATTATAACCTCGTCACATACAGTCTTTGTCACAATGTTTTACCCGAGTTTAAATGCATTTTATTTTGGCCTGGGGCTAGTGAAGTTTCCTTGTTTGTTCTGTGTTCACTCCCACCCTCTCCGCTTCCTAACCGCACTCTTAATCAAAAGCAAGGTGTTGCATTGAAATTCTATTATGCCGAGGGCAAGGTAAGATTCCTGAGTAAGGCTGAATCGGTTAGAAATGATTCATCTCTCTAGACTATTTTAATTAGGGCCCTTGTCACATAGATCATGAAATCCTGATCTTGTTTCCCCATAAAGTGTTCTGTGTGATCAATACATTATTTTATTGATTTTCTAGACCATACTTAGGCATTATGACTTTCATGCACTACAGAGAAACATATCAATTTTCATCCATGTTATTGTCCTTTTATATAGGAGCAAAAAAAAATATCAGAATATTGGTAAACTGGAACTCAAAACCAACATAACAAAATTATTATTGTAAACTCCAAACCTATTGTTACTCCAGCAGAATTTGCACTAAAAGGTAAAAAACTCATTATTCAGAACATAAGTCTAAACTAAACTGGATCAGACCCAAGCAGATTCCTGTGAAGTTTCACTTTGCTAATACAAAACACACTTCTTTTGTAGACAAACACAGACAATAAGGTTGAATATACTATGTGAGTTCATTATATCTGATCTTTTTTTTTCTGCCATAGTTTATTTCTGCTTACCCAGATGGATACAAGCAGATTATCCAAGTGAAATATGCTTTAAGTTTATATAGAAGGAAAAAAAAATCAATTCTTTATTAACCAGAGAGAAAATCAGATTTCTCTCTTAATAACCTGTTTTATAATAATAGACATTACTCTGTAACAGGGGGTGTCAGTTTTTTTAAATGAACTGCTACATGTATTTTTTTTAAACCTATTCATTATAGGTCTAGTGTAAACATTTTAGAAATTATTTTATTCAAAGTAATATATATATATATATATATATATATATATATATATATATATATATATATAATCATATTGTCCCGAGTATAGGCCGCCCTTTCCCCCCCTAATATAAATCTGTAAATTAGGGGTGTGGCCTATAATCAGTATGTTATCTAAGGCGGCTTCTAATAGATTGATATTCCTGAAAATCAGTTTGGTGCAGAGCAACAATTGGCTGCGGGCTGGATGTGAAGGATAGACAGACTGTTTGTTGGACTTTTGATCGCTAGAATGGGAGGAGTTTCTTTGACAGCTGTGGTGCTTAAAGGAAGTCTATACCAGAATTGTTATTGTTTAAAAATATAGATAATCCCTTTATTACCCATTCCCCAGTTTTGCATAACCAACACAGTTATATTAATATACTTTTTACCTCTGTGATTACTTGATTTCTAAGAACAAAAAACACACAGGAGGGCATTCAAAGCGGAGTTAAATAACAATAAGTGATCAATAAATTAAAAGGAAAAAATATAAACATATATATTGGTGAAAATGGTGATGAATTAAATAATTATGGATTATTCAAATCTCAATATCCAGGTGCTAAACAGAGAAAGTACTCATAACATATCAAAAAGATTTAATAAATAAAAAATATAATATTTATTATAAAAATAAGACCAAATATCCTAAAAATATTCAAATATCCAGAAAATAAAGTATAAGAAGTGGGCATTCAGTGCGGTATAAGAGTAGCTACAAATATTTACAATACGTTCAATAAATCAGAGTGTTTAGATACACTTGTGTGTTGCACATGATAAAATACACATTGCAATAATTCCCAAAAAATTATTAGCAAATAAAATTCTTAGATAACACGTAAAAATTATTATACTGAGCAAGCCTTATATAAAACCTGACTATAAAATCAATAAAGGGTCAACCTATTCAGATATATAGCGCTGCGGAATCTGTTGACGCTCTACAAATAACCGATAATAATAATAATAATAATAAAGATATAATGCATCTCCCAGAAATACCACCTCATAAATGTTAAAAGTCCAGACCAGGTAAAAACAAACACATTCAATAGCGTGTGCGTAATGTCAGTTCGAGCATATGTTCACAATATCTTCAATCACAGCTAATAGCCATTAGTGATCTATAGTAGTACTGCGAATCTGGAGCAGGAGCAAAGTACTCATCCTCTCGATCTTTAATAATAAGTTAGAGTGTGTTGCGATAAGGGAAAATGTACCTCTTACAATCGACTCTTCACAGACACTTTGATCCGGTCCTGCTTACGCTGTAGGTATATTCATCACAAGGATTCCGTTGTTGACGTCACATATGCTAGGAGCGCTTGGATCGGAAATTAGCTGTGGGATTTCTCTGCTGATCTCTAGGTGCCTGCACTTAGTGCATTTACACGCAGGTCAATGTAATATTGTCAAATCCTCTTTTAGTACATGTGATCGTAGCAATCAGTCCGATAACAAGTTCGGCCAAACTCTCACTTCAGAAATGATGGATTGCAGGAACAAATTTTTCAGATCAAACTGGCAGTGCTTCAACGCGTTTCACCCGCAACTCAGGCTTTCTCAATATAGTTTGCAAGCTGTGATTGATCATCCTAATATACCTATACTTCTCTTCTCATTGGTTGATTCAGAAAGGTAGTTGTAGATTTTTTTGTGTGTTTGTTTTGAAGGTGGAATTGTTCCAGTGTCTCTGAGATGGCATAAATTGCTTTGTTTCATTGAAGTATTGTTTAAGGGTGGTATTAATTACTAATAGGTAATATAAAGGCGTCTTTCAAATGATCCATTTAATTTAAAATAACGTCAATAGCTTCATTCTATCATAAGCCACAGAGAACTATTAAATTAGTTCAAAAACTGAAAAATATATTAAAAAGTATATTAACACTCGGAATTAGGCCCAAAATGCCAGGCAAGCTCAGTATACAAAAATATCATTCAGGTTTACTCAGTACATATAATCGCATCAAACAAATGTTGTAAAAAATAACCAGACAGAAATTGGTGAGACTGATCACCACACACATACACACACATATACAACCACGTATATGTGTATGATCAGAAGGACCAAATTGGGTGGATATAGCAAATTTACATGTTGAAAAAACAGATTACGAGCCACATCTGGAAATATCAGATCAGAAAGGATAATTTTGTGGAGTTAGGTGTATCAACCTTACCTAGAAGACTACATAAATAAAATGATCTAGTGTTTCAATTCAACAAATTTACGTACACATCCAAATTGTTGGGAAGGGATTATGATTGGTGGATGTACCTAATGTGTCTACACACTTATCCCCAGATGTCCTAAACTGAAAGAAAAGCCCCCTTCTTTAAATCTTTTTTCAAGAATTTAGACTTGAGCTTCATAATCACTAAATTTCAAACAGTTTTTTTCTTATCCTAAGGAATTGGCCGAATGTTATATTTTTGATCCATTTCTTTGAGTGGCAACTATTGCTATGGACAAACTACATCCATAGCAATAGTTGCCACTCAAAAAATGGATCGAATATATACCATTTGGCCAATTCCTTAGGATAAGAAAAAAACGGTTCGAAAATTGAGTGATTATTAAGCTCAAGTCTCAATTCTTGAGAAAAGATTTAAAGAAAGGGGCTATGAACAAGGGAATATTGATAAAGCAAAAGAGAGAGCTGATAAGAGAGAGACACTCTAATTAGCTGTAATAAACCGAAAGATATTGACAAGAGAGATATAATTAATGTTCCGTTCATAACACAATATAGTAGTGACCATCAGACAATAAGAAAAATTATCAGTAATCATTGGCATCTTGTCAAATCTGATCCCATCATTGGAGATAAGATTACACCAGTACCCAAAATTGTATATAGAAAAGCAATGAATTTTAAGTCAAACTTAGCACCTAGTGAATTTAAAAAGGGAAGTAAAGCTTAAGGGAAGTAAGCTTAAGAAATGTATTATTCCCAATACGGGTAAAGAATTTATTATAAAATATATGATCAGGTGTACACAAAAAGCAGTGGTGTACATGCTTAAATGCTCATGTAATTTAATATATTTAGGAGAAACCACTAGGAGCCTGAGAGACCAAATTTGTGAGCATTTGTGATGCATAGAAAAGGGTAATTTAGATAAACATTTGTATAACCATTTCCAATAAGTACATAGAAATAATTTGAAAGACCTCCAATATTGGGGCATATGTATAGTACGCCCTGATTGGAGGGGAGGGAATTATGAATTGAAACTCCTTCGTAAAGAAGCAGAGATGATTTACCATATGGACACACTATTCCCAAATGGATGAAACTCAGAACTGGATGTATCTCCTTTTCTTTCAAAATCTGTTAAAATCTGACAGCGCTCAACCTTGTGTCTGTAGCTCCTAGTATTGTGGGTACCAGCGCCCCCAAAAAGGTGAATGTAGTGCTAAAAATAAATACACAGAGTGCCTCCTAAAAGGCTAAGACACTAGTAGTGACAAGATTATTTAAATAAAAAATATATTGAAATTCTATAGGGGTATATAAAATATTTTATAAGCTACTTATAGCTAAAATATACAAACAAGATACAAAAGTGGATCCACTTAAAATTAACAATAAAATATGCATATATCTATATAAAAAACAATACAATTGTGGTTAAAAACCACAACAATATACAATCTTAATCACAAAATAAATTACAATAAAACAGCTGTTGATGGTTGGATAAAAAATATAAATATATAAAAACATCAATTTACTGAGTAGGTGTCCATAAATATGTAGGTCCCAAACTTTAAATTCTTTCCAGAGAGTGAATATCCAATATGAAGATTCTATTTTAAAACAGTTATCCTTATATATCCCTCGATAAATGGTGAATTGATGAAGTGTGTAAAAAAGAAAAATGTAGTGGTTTTCAAATCAAATTTCAAAAATTATTGTGAATATCCAAAAAATCCTGAAAAGATGATGTGATGAAGTGGGCGTGAATAATAAAAAATGTGTGTACACAAAAATGAAAAAAGAAAAAGGAAAAAATGTGAAAAAATAATCCAAATGAATATTTAGGATGTGTTAAAGTGAATAACACACTTATAAAGTGACCCTTATGTGAATACAAGATGTGAAGAGATGCTCCTAAAAAGATATTCCTGTGTGTAAACGATGAAAAAATACAGAAATGGATCCTATGTCTCAGGGATCAATTCATTCAAAGATATACCTGTAATAAAACAAATATAACATAGTGCAAAACTGCTATTCAAACTTAGTCAGTAATTAAAAAGAAGCTTACCATATATGTCAACGCGTTTTGGCCCTAAGAACTGGGCCTTTATCAAGACTATTTATCTCCTTTTCTTTCAGTTTAGTACATCTGGGGATAAGTGTGTAGGCACATTAGGTACGTCCACCAACAATTTGGATGTGTACGTAAATTTGTCGACTTGAAACACTAAATCATTTTATTTATGTAGTCTTCTAGGTAAGGTTGATACACCTACCTCCGCAAAATTATCCTTTCTGATCTGATATTTCCAGATGTGGTTCGTAATCTGTTTTTTCAACATGTAAATTTGCTATATCCACCCAAACTGGTCTTTCTGATCATACACATATACATGGTTGTATATGTGTGTTGTGATCAGTCTCACCAACTCTGTCTGGTTATTGTTTACAAAATATGTTTGACGTGCTTATATGTACAGGTGTATATGTAAACCTGAGTGTTATTTTTGTATACTGAGCTTGCCTGGCATTTTGGGCCTAATGTTGCGTGTTAATATACTTTTTAATATATTTTTCAGTTTTTTGAACTAATTTAATAGCTCTCTATGGCTTACGATAGAATGAAGCTATTGAATTTATTTTAAATTAAATGGGTCCTTTGAAAGAAGCCTTTATATGACCTATTAGTAATTAATAACACCTCTAAACAATACTTCAATAAAACAAAGCAATTTATGCCATCTCAGAGAAACTGGAAAAATTCCACCTTAAAAACAAGCACAAAAAAAAGCAATCTACAACTACTGTCTGAATCAACCAATGAGAAGAGAAGAATAGGTATATTAGGATGATCAATCACAGCTGGCAAACTATCTTGAGAAAGTCAGAGTTGCGGGTGAAACGCGTTGAAGCACTGCCAGTTTGATCTGAAACATTTGTTCCTGCAATCCATCATTTCTGAAGTGAGAGTTTGGCCAAACTCGTTATCGGACTGATTGCTACGATCACATGTACTAAAAAAGGATTTGGCAATCTTACATTGACCTGTGTGCAAATGCACTAAGTGCAGGCAACTAGAGATCAGCAGAGAAGTCCCACAGCTGATTTCCGATCCACGTGCTCCTAGCATATGTGACGTCAACAACGGAATCCTTGTGGTGAATATACCTACAGCGTAAGCAGGACCAGATCAAAGTGTCTGTGAAGAGTCGATTGTAAGAGGTACATTTTCCCTTATTGCAACACACTCTAACTTATTATTAAAGATCGAGAGGATGAGTACTTTGCTCCTGCTCCAGATTTGCAGTACTACTATAGATCACTAACTATTACCTGTGATTGAAGATATTTTGAACATATGCTGGAACTGACATTATGCACACGCTATTGAATCTGTTTGTTTTTACCTGATCTGGACTTTTAACATTTATGAGGTGGTATTTCTGGGAGATGTTCCGCATTATATCTAAATAGGTTGACCCTTTATTGATTTTATAGTCAGGTTTTATATAAGGCTTGCTCAATATAATTTTTAGGTGTTATCTTAGAATTTTATTTGCTATCTAATAATTTTTTGATTTATTGAGATATGTATTTTATCATGTGTAAAACTCAAATGTATCTAAACACTCTGATTTAGTGAACGTATTGTATATATTTGTAGCTACTCTTATACCGCACTGAACGCCCACTTCTTATACGTTTATTTTCTGGATATTTGAATATTTTTAGGATATTTGGTCTGATTTTTATAATAAATATTATGGGGGGTAGTTATCAATGCGTCTACTTTTCCTGCCTTCGCCGGCCCAATACGCCCGCCTAAGCTTGCCTCACATCGCCGCCGCGGACCTGCAAAAATTCGCCTAAGTTATCAAAAAAGCTGTCAAAAAGCCGTGCACCAAGTACGGGGTGATGAGCAGTGGATTGTGAGAGTTATCACTCATCCGATCCCGCTGCTCTTCGGCTTTTTGACAGCTTTATTGCTAGCCTGTCACTAAGCACCCACACTAAACTACACTGTTCTACACCCTGTACCGGCGCCCCCGGAGCCCCCCGCAACTAAATAATGTTAGTAACCCCTAAACCGCCGCTCCTAGACCCCGCCGCAACTCTTATAAATGTTTTAACCCCTAAACCGCCGCTCCCAGACACCGCCGCAACCTACATTATACCTAGTAACCCCTATCCTGCCCCCCTATACCGCCGCCCTCTATAATAAAGTTATTAACCCCTATCCTGCTGATCCCGCACCTCCCCGCAACTAAATAAATAGTTTAACCCCTAAACCGCCGCTCCCTGACCCCGCCGCAACTATAATATATGTATTAACCCCTAAACCACCGCTCCCGGACCCCGCCGAAACCTATATTAAATTTAGTAACCCCTATCCTGCCCCCCCCTACACCGTCGCCACTGTACTAAAATTATTAACCCCTAAACCTAAGTCTAACACTAACCCTAACACCCCCCCCTAACTTAAATATTAATTAAATAAATCTAAATAATATTTCTATTATGAACTAAATTAATCCTATTTAAAACTAAATACTTACCTTTAAAATAAACCCTAATATAGCTACAATATAAATAATAATTATATTGTAGCTATCTTAGGATTTATTTTTATTTTACAGGCAAATTTCAATTTATTTTAACTAGGTACAATAGCTATTAAATAGTTATTAACTATTTAATAGCTTACCTAGCTAAAATAAAGAGAAATTAACCTGTAAAATAAAAACTAACCTAAGTTACAATTACACCTAACACTACACTATCATTAAATAAATTATTCCTATTTAAAACTAAATACTTACCTGTAAAATAAATCCTAACCTAAGTTACAATTACACCTAACACTACACTATACGTTAATAAATTATTCCTATTTAAAACTAAATACTTACCTGTAAAATAAACCCTAAGATAGCTATAATGTAATTAATAATTACATTGTAGCTATTTTAGGATTTATATTTATTTTACAGGTAACTTTGTATTTATTTTAGCTAGTTAGAATAGTTATTAAATAGTTATTAACTATTTAATAACTACCTAGCTAAAAGAAATACAAAATTACCTGTAAAATAAATCCTAACCTAAGTTACAATTAAACCTAACACTACACTATCATTACATTAATTAAATAAATTAACTACAAATAACTACAATTAAATACAATTACATAAACTAACTAAAGTACAAAAATTAAAAAAAGCTAAGTTACAAAAAATAAAAAAAATAAGTTACAAACATTTTAAAAATATTACAACAATTTTAAGCTACTTACACCTAATCTAAGACCCCTAATAAAATAACAAGGCCCCCCAAAATAAAAAAATGCCCTACCCTATTCTAAATTAAAAAAGTTCAAAGCTCTTTTACCTTACCAGCCCTTAAAAGGGCCTTTCGTGGGGCATGCCCCAAAGAATTCAGCTCTTTTGCCTGTAAAAGAAAAATACAAACCCCCCTAACATTAAAACCCACCACCCACATACCCCTAATCTAACCCAAACCCCCCTTAAAAAAACCTAACACTACCCCCCTGAAGATCATCCTACCTTGAGTCGTCTTCACTCAGCCGAGCAGCGATGGAACCGAAGAGGAGATCCGGAGCGGCAGAAGTCATCATCCAAGGGGCGCTGAAGAAATCTTCCATCCGATGAAGTGATCCTCCAAGCGGCGCTGAAGAAGTCTTCCATCCGATGAAGTGATCCTCCAAGCGGCGCTGAAGAAGTCTTCGATCCGGGCGATGTCATCTTCCAAGCGGGGTCTTCAATCTTCTTCTTCAGGATCCATCTTCATTCCGCCGATGTGGAACATCCTTCTTTCCTGACGGACTACCGACGAATGAAGGCTCCTTTAAGGGACGTCATCCAAGATGGCATCCCTTCAATTCCGATTGGCTGATAGGATTCTATCAGCCAATCGGAATTAAGGTAGGAAAAATCTGATTGGCTGATTGAATCAGCCAATCAGATTGAAGTTCAATCTGATTGGCTGATCCAATCAGCCAATCAGATTGAGCTCGCATTCTATTGGCTGTTCCGATCAGCCAATAGAATGCAAGCTCAATCTGATTGGCTGATTCAATCAGGTACTTCTTTGGGGCATGCCCCACAAAAGGCCCTTTTAAGGGCTGGTAAGGTAAAAGAGCTTTGAACTTTTTTAATTTAGAATAGGGTAGGGCATTTTTTTATTTTGGGGGGCTTTGTTATTTTATTAGGGGGCTTAGATTAGGTGTAAGTAGCTTAAAATTGTTGTAATATTTTTAAAATGTTTGTAACTTATTTTTTTATTTTTGGTAACTTAGCTTTTTTTATTTTTTGTACTTTAGTTAGTTTATGTAATTGTATTTAATTGTAGTTATTTGTAGGTAATTAATTTAATTAATTTAATGATAGTGTAGTGTTAGGTTTAATTGTAACTTAGGTTAGGATTTATTTTACAGGTAATTTTGTATTTCTTTTAGCTAGGTAGTTATTAAATAGTTAATAACTATTTAATAACTATTCTAACTAGCTAAAATAAATACCAAGTTACCTGTAAAATAAATATAAATCCTAAAATAGCTACAATGTAATTATTATTTATATTGTAGCTATATTAGGGTTTATTTTAAAGGTAAGTATTTAGTTTTAAATAGGATTAATTTAGTTCATAATAGAAATATTATTTAGATTTATTTAATTAATATTTAAGTTAGGGGGGGTGTTAGGGTTAGTCCAAACAACTAGAATACTAATTGTATAGAGAAATACACATTAGAATTTTTTAGAAAAGAATACCACAAAAATAATAAATAGCAAACTCCAACTTGTGTATGGATATAGGATTACTCTAAGCATTAAAAATATTCCATAACATTCATACTTTAAATTTTTATTAGGTACTAGGAACAACCATTCACACAGTAGTAGCAAGAAAAAATTAAAAACACTTAAACCCAGTTAACATGGGAATAATTAAATAAGCAACAATGATATTGATTTGCCTAGTGCCCACAGAGGAGAAATTGTAAAATAAGCTAAGCCCTTACAATCTGAGGGCTGAATTTACTTGTAGTATTACTTCTTATAATAAATAATGGGCACCAGTTATCAACAAAAGTTAGTAGAGGCTAGAATTCTATTTTTAACATGGGTAAGCAGTTAAAAGCGACAGACACTTTTAACTGCTTACCCATGTTAAAAATAGAATTCTAGCCTCTACTAACTTTTGTTGATAACTGGTGCCCATTATTTATTATATATAATACTACAAGTAAATTCAGCCCTCGGATTGTAAGGGCTTAGCTTATTTTACAATTTCTCCTCTGTGGGCACTAGGCAAATCAATATCATTGTTGCTTATTTAATTATTCCCATGTTAACTGGGTTTAAGTGTTTTTAATTTTTTTCTTGCTACTACTGTGTGAATGGTTGTTCCTAGTACCTAATAAAAATTTAAAGTATGAATGTTATGGAACATTTTTAATGCTTAGAGTAATCCTAGCATTTCACCTGCCTAGGTTTAGCTTTCAACTAAGAATACCAAGAAATCAAAGCAAAATTGATAATAAAAATAAATTGGAAAATTGTTTAAAAGAACATGCCCTATATGAATCATGAGAGTTTATTTTGGACTAGACTGTCATTTTAAGTGTTCGAGTTGTTCTGTCAGTAATTGCGAAGGGCAAGGTGGTGACTGCTAACCATTATTTTAATGACGTTTTAAAGGTGTTTTCAAGGCGTTTATGTGGGATGCCTGTCATCCCTGCAAGTTCACAAATTCTGACATAATTTTTTAGAATGGAAACTAGCTATGTTTGTGCACAGTTCAGTGTGAACTAAATGGGCAGTTGTCACTTTGGAATGTGTAAAAAGTTATATGTTTTGGAGATACAATGTAGTTTGTTGCATAGGAAACATGACTATTTGCCCTAAAGTTATGCAATGCAGAAAGGAAACACGTCTCCTACTCTTCTTATATGTTTAACACATTTTGAGACTATTTATTTTTGTATTTCCAATGCACCAATCTCAGAGCATTTGGAAGTTACCGGTATATTACAGTAGAAGTAAGCATAACAAATGTTTTTGAATAGCAGAGAAGAACCATAGGACCAACAAGACTGCTCAAAATGTCCTAAAAGTGTAAACGTATCTAATTCACAGTAACATAGTAACATAGTAGATGAGGTTGAAAAAAGACAGAAGTCAATCAAGTTCAACCTATACAAATCTATTATACTAACAAAAAACATCCAGTTGATCTGAAATCAATCCCATTAAAAAGGTGACCCATTTAACACAAGCAATCATATCCCTGAATTCTCTTTCTAGCCAGAAATGTATCCAAACTATTTTTAAAGGTATCTAAGGTATTGGCATTTACTACCTCCTTAGGTAATGAGTTCCACAATTGTATTGCTCTTACAGTAAAAAAAAAAAAATGTTTATGTTGCAGGAGATTAAATCTCCTTTCCTCCGGCCTTAAATCATGTCCATTTGTCACAAACAATTTTCCTTGAATAAACAGAGCTTCTGCCATCTCTGTATATGTATATTGGAAAGTCTTATGTTTATTCCTGGAATTTCTGAAGTCTTCCACAGTGGATCTCTTTACCACCTGTAATGGAAGTTTATTCTATGAATCAATCACCCTTTCTGGTGAAGAATTGCTTCTACAAATTATTGCTGATCCTACTACCCTTCAGCTTGAGATCATGAACCCCTTGTTCTGGAATTGCTTTTTTTGTTAATGAAAAATACTTACAGCTTCAGCTTTACTATTCTCCTTAATATATTTGAAAGTTACTATGATATCACCTCTTTCTTTTGCATTTTCTACTCTATGCTATACATGTGTGTATGCATATATATATATTTTCCTGGTATGTTTTATTTTTTTAGACCATGTACTTTTTGAGTACAGATTCCAATTAGTTTATATCCTAATCGAGATATAGCTTAGGATAAACAAAATGAGGCCTAACTAGTGACCTGTAAAGTGGCATAATAACCTTTATATCTTTGATGCAAATAGCTGTGCAAGCAAGCATTCCACTGACAATACAACAATGTTTACTACATTTTAGATCATCTGAAACAATAATTCCAAAGCTCTGTTCCTCTTTTGTAACTGTCAGTAAAGTAAATTGCAGTATCATGTTCTTTTTGCCAGGTTTTTATTGCCATTCCAATTCATTTAAAAACTCCACCATAAAATCTGCTTTTCTGATATAATGTTTTTTTTTATTGTTATTAAAGGTCAAAAAAAAGAATATACAGAAATAAGAAAGAAAAGGCAAAGACAAAAAATTACATAATCAATGATACACTTATGTCATTTGGAACCAGAAAACATAGAACAGAGATACAGATAAGATATGCATGAAAATAAAATCATAACCTTTTCAGATATTAAATATTTCACTTTTCTTCCTTTATCACATTAGTCATTAACACGGGATTTACCCTAACTTCGTTATTATAAACCTTAAAAAACAAAGAAAAAAAACAAAAACAAAAAAACAGGTCTTTACTGTGATATATAATAAGTTCGGGTAGTCCAGTGTAAATTTTAAATAATTTCAACCTTTAAATTATTGAGAAAGGTGGAGCCACCTGCAAATTAAATATCAAAATCCTGACCGGCTTCAAGGAAAAGTTTTTAGCTTTTAAATTTCTCTAGGGGGGGCAGAGGAGGGGGGAAGAAAAAGAAAAGGACAAAAAAAAAAACAAAAAAAAAAAAAAACCCCAAAAGGGGGAAAGAAAAGGGGGAAAAAAAGGGGAAAAAAGAGGTTTGCGTCTTAACTTATATTCTCTAATGGTGATAATAACTGGTTCTGTAAATTAGTGTTTTTGTAGTGTTTAACAAAATCTAACCATTTTGAATTAAATCTATTATGCTGCTGTTCAGAGTTAATTGCGTTATCAAATTGTTCTATTGTATATTGTCTTTGTAATAAAAATGTTAAATTATTTATAGTCGGTGACTTTTTTTGGTGCCAGTTTTTAAGGATGAGATATCTTCCACCCAGAATTACCGTATTACAGAAAGCTCTGTTTACCAGTCTGTCTGATGTGTCTAGTAGGAAAATTATGTGTTGTAGTTCTAATATGTGATTTGTAGCTGTCACCTTATTTAACCAAAATTGTACCCGTTTCCAAAACTGATTAATTTTTGGGCAACTCCAAAACATATGGGTTAAGTCAGCATCGGCTAAAGAGCAACGTGGGCATACCCTTAAACCTTGTGTCGACCATTTATTTATTTTAGCAGGCGTAAAGTATATTCTGTGTAAGAGTTTTATATGCATTTCTCGCCAGCTTGCCGCGAGTGTGGCCTCGTCCAAGAGAATTATACTTTGTTTTACTTGTTCCCTTTTTAGATCTACAATCGTTGTTTGCCATTTTGAACAGATCTGTACAATGTTTAGTTCCCCTGTCTTAGTAATAATCATATTATACCAGTATTTAATAGAGCGTTTGCCTGCCTTAAATAAAATCTGCTTTTCAAGAGCATTCACCATGCTTTAAAGGGACATGAAACCAATTTTCTTTCTTTCATGATTTAGAAAGAGCATGCAATTTTAAACAACTTTCTAATTTACTTCTATTATCTAATTTGCTTCATTCTCTTTGTATCATTTGCTGAAAGGCATATCTAGATAGGCTCAGTAGCTGCTGATTGGTGGCTTCACACAGATGCCTTGTGTGATTGGCTCACCCATGTTCATTGATATTTTTTCAACAAGGATATCTACAGAATAAAGCAAATTAGATAATAGAAGTAAATTGGAAAGTTGTTTAAAATTATATTCTCTACCCGAATCATAAAAGAAAAATTTTGAATTTAGTGCCCACTATTATAACTTGCATGGATACAGCTCGACAATGGAATGTCAGTCTATCAGAAAACTCTTAAAATAACAATTACCACCAGTAAGTAGCTTTACTTCCACTGGGTAAGATTGGTATCCACTTTAGGAATGAGATTGTGGGCTCCATGCACTAAGCGGCTGGCGGACAGCTTCTCAACTCACGAAGCTGTCCGCCCGCCTTCGCTACACATGGGCAGCGGATCTGTTGATCTGCTTGCCCGTATGTATCATTACACACTCATCGGAGTGTGTAATGCCTGCTCCTTCATTCGCACGACCAATCACGCAACTGAAAGGGCTGTCAATCACCGAGACCGAACAAGCTCTCTGTGACTTTCCCTTGCCACCTCAGAGGTGGCGTAGTGTGTAAGAAGCAGTGGTCTAATGACAGCTGCTTCTTACATTGTGTTTAGCAGGCTGGCATATGCGAACCTGCCCCGCAAAGGCTCCAGAGCAGCTTTCGCTGCTTCGTACATGGAACCCTAAGGGTTCAATTTACTAAGCAGCGGGGTCTGCTTTTGAGCCCTTGAAGATCAGGCTTGCTCATGTGATCCTGCTTTCCGCAATTTAAGAAGCAGCAGTCATACGACATATGCTCTTTACCTACTCCACCCCCTCACCCTCAGTTTGTTCTGGGTGAGTGACAGGACTCGCAGGGGGTGGCGTGCACTGTGTCCCTTTGCGGCAAAGGTGGGTGGATAGGTTCCTATGTCAAGAATCTTGTCCCTCCCTCTTTTTAGTACATGCTGACCAATGTCAGGGATTATGAATGACTTCCAGTAATTAAAGTTACATTCTAATAATTTTATTATCAAAACTACCTTCCTCTAAACCAGGAGTGATTATAGTTTACCGAGAAATGGGTTTATACATTTTTGTGAAGTATGTCTGTGTGATCTACATATGCATGTGCCTTTATATGTTAATCTGTTTGAAGCCTACAGAAAAATATTGTAACTTATTTACTGACCCTTTAACTAGGCCTATCACAGCAAAGAAAGAGATATTGGGGGAGATTTAATAAGCAGCGGATACTGCTATCTCGGCCCGTAGTTTCCGGCTCACCGAAAACAGAAGTAAAGAAGAAATGGTCCTTAACTTCTCTGCAATCATCCCAATCAGATACGATCGGGATGATTGACACCCCCTGCAGGGGGTGGCATTGCACAATAATTTCACCAGAAATGCTTGTGCAATGTTAAATGCTGACAGCATATGCTGTCGGCATTTAGCGATGCCGGGCGGACATGATTCGCTACAGCATCAGACAGCATCAGAACCTCACTCAATGAAGAGGTAAGTATCATGGGCAGCAGTTAGTAAATATATATGTATATACACATAATAACACATACATATATATATATATATATATATAGATAAGCAGATACATAAATATTTACTGGGAACACACAGTTGCCATTGACCGCCGTGTAAAGGCACTTTTCAGTGCTGTTTTTTTTTTTTATTATTTAAATAAAAAAGCTAAAAAAAAGTAATAAAAAAAACTATAATGCCCTCTATTTTGAGGACATTTGATGCACTTTTAGAAAATTAACCAGAAATCTGATCTCTCTGGTTAATTTTCGGAATGCTAATTGCTACTGCAAGCTTGCGGTAGCAATAACCAGCCACTTGTAACGGCTGGTTAATTATTGCCCCCTCCAGCAAACTGGCCCGTTTTGCGAGAGCATAATGATTTAGCGCTCCACTTGTAATCTAGCCTACGGTGTGTAAAAAGTACCAATTTCCGATCCTAGCTTCAGTTTATATGGCAAATTGCTGTAAATAATATAGCTGAAAGTTCCTGGTATAATGTATTGAACTGTCTTTTTAACTAAAATATTGTCATAAAACATAACACAATAAGATGAGGTGATAATAAGTATTCATCATTATCTGTAGTTAAAATTTTGTAGAGGCTTTGGGTTTAACCCCTTTGAAGCCAAGAATGCTGCATTAAATTACATAGCAATGCGTGCACGGGTCTCTGGCAGTCACAGAATTTATCTTGCTCTATGCATTTATCTCACCTGTCACTAAGCCATCATAGTAATGCTGAGAAATCATCTTACCCAGACTTCCCTTGTCCTCTAAAGGGGGGAAGCGCTGACCACTTGTGGCTAGTGGAGTGAGAGCGTTCCGCCTGCTAGTTATCATCTCACTTGATTACACGTTTTAGCCACATTACTCGCAATAATGGAAGCAGCGGACAAGGGTTTCTGTCACTCAGCAGGTGTCACTTTCATGCTTGGTTGAATGAAAAATCTCTGGCTCTGTTAATCTTCTCTTTAGAAATGCTATCATTCGTTCATGGGATGCAGAAGAATGTTTTCAAACAAATATAATCCAAATCCATTATTTTATTGTAGTCGTTAAATTTGCTGTAAAAATATGAAAGATTCTGAGATAAAGAAAAAATAATCTTTTGCTTTAGAAAGAAAAAAAAAAAAAGGACCTGTGTCTTCTCTTTTATCTTTTGGTTGTTATATATTGTGAGCATTTTAAAACCTACATAAATATGTGGTATTTGGTGAGCTCTTAAAGGGACATGGTACACTAGATTTTTCTTTGCCTAATAGTTTTGTAGATGATCCACTTATATATATTATATTCAAAGAATTCCATGCAAAAAACAAAGTCCCAGTAGATCTGTAAAAAATGGTTAATAAGCGGTAAATATAAAGCTTTAGACCACTCAAAGGCAGCCATAACTGAAATCACTGGATATGTCCAAGCAAACAGGCCAGTACTTGTAATATATTGTGCAGATAGCTGTGAATAGTAAGGTCTAGTCCCAATAGGAGCAAAGTGCTTGTCTCTTTACCCCAAAGCCAGGGGCCTAGAATGCCAGTATGGCACATTAAGGTATACTTAGTTAAGCCAGTCACTTGCAACGCCCCTTCCTCACCTGCTTGTGATTGACAACCTCCGTAAGCGATCCTGGTCTGGCAGGGGCGTATTTAGGTTTTGTGCTGTCCTAGGCACTCAAAATTCTGCTGCCCCACCCCAGGTTTAAGGCCATTTTTAGACATAATATTTTTGGGGCAGGGTGTAAAAATTTTAAAAAATAATGTCTTTTTAAGTAGATGTTCACCAGGGCTTGCATTCACTGCACTCTGGTCACACACACACACATATATATATATATATATATATATATATATATATATATATATATATATATGGGAGCATGTAGGCAGCTTGTAGAGTTAATTTTAGCTTAAGTGTAGTGTAGTAGACAACCCAAAGTATTGATCTAGGCCCATTTTGGTATATTTCATCCCACCATTTCACCGCCAAATGTGATCAAATAAAAAAAATTGTTCACTTTTTCACAAACTTTAGGTTTCTCACAGAAATTATTTCCAAACAACTTATGCAATTATGGCATAAATGGTTGTAAATGCTTCTCTGGGATCCCCTTTGTTCAGAAATAGCAGACTTATATGGCTTTGGCGTTGCTTTTTGGTAATTAGTTAGAAGGCTGCTAAATACCACTGCGCACCACACGTGTTTTATGCCCAGCAGTGAAGGGGTTAATTAGGGAGCATGTAGGCAGCTTGCAGAGTTAATTTTAGCTTAAGTGTAGTGTAGTAGACAACCCAAAGTATTGATCTAGGCCCATTTTGGTATATTTCATGCCACCATTTTACCGCCAAATGCGATAAAATTTAAAAAAAACTTAAATTTTTTCGCAATTTTAGGTTTCTCACTGAAATTATTTACAAACAGCTTGTGCAATTATGGCACAAATGGTTGTAAATGCTTCTCTGGGATCCCCTTTGTTCATAAATAGCAGACATATATGACTTTGGCGTTGCTTTCTGGTAATTAGAAGGCCGCTAAATGCTGCTGCGCATCACACGTTTATTATGGCTAGCAGTGAAGGGGTTAATTAGGTAGTTTGTAGGGAGCTTGCAGGATTAATTTTAGCTTTAGTGTAGAGATCAGCCTCCCACCTGACACATCAGACCCCCTGATCCCTCCCAAACAGCTCCCTTCCCTCCCCCACCCCACAATTGTCCCCGCCATCTTAAGTACTGGCAGAAAGTCTGCCAGTACTAAAATAAAAGGTTTTTAATTTTTTTAAAATTTTGTTTTTTAGCATATTTATATATGCTGTGGTGTAGCATCCCCCCTTAGCCACCAACCTCCCTGATCCCCCCAAAACAGCTCTCTAACCCTCCCCATCTGCCTTATTGGCGGCCATCTTGGGTACTGACAGCTGTCTGCTATTATTTCACAGTCAAAAAAGTGTTGTTTTTTTTTAAATGTACACTACTGTTACACCAGATATGAGTGGTGGCACTGGGCAAGTGGGCACAGTATACGCTGTGAGCCTGACACACACGCTGGCAGGCAGGCAACTGCAATTAGATTACACAGGGAAAAAAAAAAAAAAGCAGACTGATGTTCTTTTTGGGGTGCTGTCCTTACAGCAGAGATCAGATGAGTCCTTCAGGATTGTAGTGGACACTGAATACACTAGCCTAGCTATCGATTTCCCTATTAAATCAGGAGCAGCTACACTGTCCCTCCTCTCACTAAGAATGCAGCTTCCAAATGAATCTAAAATGGATGTTGTCCAGGAGGTGGGATGGTCTGGGAGGGAGGGTCTGCTGCAATGTGTCTTCTGACTGTGAGGTAGAGGGCCAAAGTTTACTCAATGATAAAGAATAGGGGGCGGATCAAACATCGCTATGTTTGCCGGGAACTATTCGCCGGCGAACTATTCGCGACATCACTAGAGGGGGGTGTCTGCTGTACCTATTTTCACAGTCCCTTTCACTGGGTGTCCCAGCCTAATCTCATCAACTGTGCTAAACTGGGAGCTTCTACGTAAGTTTTTAAAAGGGTTTCTACTGGATTTTTAGATCAGCATCTGTGCATATTCTTCTTTATAGTAGTGTCTATTACATGCAGTTAAATGAAAATTGTTCTATACTGTCCCTTTAATTAATTTACTTACAAATAACATTGTTGCACACCAATTAAAGGGACAGTCAAGTCCAAAAGAATCGTTCATGATTTAAATAGGAAATGTAATTTTAAACAACTTTCCAATTTACTTTTAAAAACCAATTTTGCTTTGTTCTCTTGGTATTTTTTTATAGTTGAAAGCAAACCTAGGAGGTTCATATGCTAATTTATTAGACCTTTGTGACTGCTTCTAATCTCAATGCATTTTGACCACTAGAGGGCATTTGTTCATGTGTTTCATATAGATAACATTGAGCTCATGCACTTAAAGTTACCCTGAAGTGAGCACTGATTGGCTAACATGCATGTCTGTCAAAAGAACTGAAAAAAGGGGGCAGTTTGCATATGCTTAGATACAAGATAATCACAGAGGTAAAAAGTGTATTTCTATAACAGTGTTGGTTATGCAAAACTAGGGAATGGGTAATAAAAGGATTATCTATCTTTTTAAACAACAAACATTCTGGTGTTGACTGTCCCTTTAAGAATAAAAACAGAGACTATGGATATTTTCAGGAGATAGCTGTTGGCACAAAAAATGGGATGCACTTAGTTTAAAACAGAAGTAACATAATTTAAATGTGAATACAGAAATACAATAACATGATGTAATTATAAATTTTACATAGAACAACATATTGTCATTGCTATAGTCTTACAGCTGTTAAACCACAATATTGTTACAAAACTGTTGCTTCTCCAGGAATGATGCATGTGATATTACTATGGAGGAGCACATATTTGACCCAAAATACCATGGGTGACAGTGGTGCTCTTCCCCATGAACCTTCATAACATAGAGCATCAGTTAGAGTCTATGCCACACAGACACCACTTAAAGGGACATGATTTTTTTCTATTATGATTTAGAAAGAGCACACCATTTTAAACAACATTCTCCTTTACTTCTATTATCTAATTTGCTTCATTCTCTTGATATCCTTTGCTGAAAAAAACATGTAGATAGGCTCAGTAGCTGCATTGATGCCTCATATGGTTGGCTCACCAATGTGCATTGCTATTTCTTCAACAAAGGATATCTAAAGAATGAAGCACATTTGAGAATAGAAGTCAATTGGAATGTTTGAAATTGTATTCTCTATCAGAATCACGAAATAAACATTTTGCGTTTAATGTCCCTTTAGCATAGGGTGTAAGAAAGGGTCTGTGTTACATGAAAATCACATTGCTTGGGGTGTGGCACATAGACACTACATGACACCACACAACACAAACAAAACATAAAGGACAGTAAGGAGAAATTTGATCTCTTTGTCACTTAGAGGACATGAGGTGGCAGCACAATCACCACATGAGAAGGGATGACAGTGAGGTTTTGTGTCATATAGACCCCATTTTGGGATGACAACGGGACTCTGACATAAACACCACATGGCATGTGGTGACAGAGGGGCTTAGAAAACATGTGTGACACCATCTGACTCTGTGTGACACCTCATGACATTATGCAAGTACGTTGTTACTTAAAGACACATGAAACCCAAAAAAATTCTTTAAAGATTTAGATAGAAGTAAATTAGAAAGTTGCTTAAAATTGTATTTTCTATTATCTAATGTGTTTCATTCTCTTGGTATCATTTGTTGAAGGAGCAGCAGTGCACTAATGGTTTCTAACTGAATACATGGGTGAGCCAATGACAATCGGTATATATATGCAGCCTCCAATCAACAGCTAGTGATGTCCCAAACTGTTCGCCCGCGAACGGTTCACAGCGAACATAGCTTGTTCGCGTTTGTGGGCGAACACATGGCGATGTTCGATCCGCCCCTATGTGTCATCATTGAGGAAACTTTGACCCTGTATGTCACAGCCGTCTGACACATTAGAGCCAATCAACATCAGACACTCCCTCACAGACCCTCCCAGCTACTCGGAATCCGCCATTTTAGACTCATAACGACCTTGCTTTCTTAATGAGAGGACGTGTTGTGTTTTTGCTCCTGACATTAATAGGAAAAACATAGCTAGGCTAGTGTATTTAGTGTCTACTACAGTCCAGAAGGACTCCACTCCTCTCTGCTGCAAGCACAGCACCCCAAAAAGCCCTTTTTAGGGCTATATTTCGTGCCGTTTTTTTTTTTTTTTTTTTTTTTTTTTTATTAGCATTTGCCTGGCTTTCAGCCTGTGTGTTTAAGGCTCACAGCATATGCTGTGACTACTGCCACCACTGATATCTCCCTAACAACATTAGCTTAAATTTAACTAACCAAAAAATTTAATTATTTTGCTAGTGTAATTTTTTTTCATTTTCTATCAGGCCTGTGTCACACAGCATATACTCTGGTTCATTGCTCTGTGCCAGCCACCAGTGTTAATATCCATTTATAACATTATTTTAAATTTTAAAAAAATATATATATATTTTGCTAGTATAATCTAATTACATTTACTATCAGGCCTGTGTCTGTCAGGCTCACTCAGCATTAATATACCTCATTTTTTTTCAGTCTTTTGGTTAATTGGTCTGTGCCAGGCAGCCACCCAACACTCATATCTTCTTCACCTTAATTTAAATATAAAGAAAAAAAAAAGTTTCAATTTGTTTGATAGTGTAATCTAATATAATTTTCTATCAGGCCTGTGTGTTTTGCTGACATACAGAGCCTACTGTGTTTATTTGCTGCCCTCCCTAGTCTATGAGCCCCGACTCATATGTGTTTAACCTTTTTTTAATTCCCCCCCCAAAAAAATAATTTAAATCATTTTTCTAGTGTAATCTAATAGTATTTTCTATCAGGCGTGTGTGTATCTGACTTACAGAGCCTACTGTTTTTAATAGCTGCCCTTCCAAGGCTATCAGCCATGACTCATATGTATGTGCTTAACCTTTTTCTTTAAATTCCCCAAAAAAAGTCTTTAAATCATTATGCTAGTGTAATCTAATTTTATTTTCTATCAGGCCTGTGTCTAACTGTCTATCTGACTTACACAGCATACTGTTGTTAATTGCTGCCCTACGTAGCAGCCAGCCAGTGCAACCACTCATATGTGCATTGCACTTCTTAACATAATTTTAATATTAAAATCAAAAATTTTAAAATATTTTGCTAGTGTAATCTAACTTAATTTTCTATCAGGCCTGTGTTTTTGTCACTTACAAAGCATACTGTGTTAAATTGCTGCCCTACCTACCATCCACGACTCATATCTGCCAGCCTGTGTGCCAGGCCCAACTAGCCAATTAGTGGCACCAATCATAATTCTTGTAACAGTATATAAAAAAATAAAAATGCAAATATTCAGTCTCCTAGTGCCATTGAATTGCATTTACCTCCTGCCTGCCAGCCATTTGTGCCAGGCCGTCTAGCCAAATATTTACACCAATCATAATTGTTGTCACAGACAGTATAGTTACAAATTAAAATTAAAAATGTTTTGATTGTTGATCTTAATCCTCAGTTTGCTCGTGCCATTGAATTGCACTTTTCTACTGCCTTCCAAGCCTGTGTACCAGGCCTACTTTCAAAATATTTACACCAATCATATTTGTTGTCACAGTATTCTTAATAATTAAAAATTAAAATTTTTGGTAATAGTTGTTCTGTGTAAAGTTTATTTCAACTATGTAAGTGGAACGCAACTGCAGATCAATTATTGTTTTGTATCACCAGGGTTTTTGGGCTATTTAGGTGAGCATAGACCAGTAAACCTGTGGTGAATTAATATTAAGTTAGAGGTTCAATGCTGTTAGTACTATCACAACATGAATCCTTCTAAGCACAATATTTCCAATACTGTTAGACGGGCACAGTATGGAAAAATAATGAAAAAATGATAGAAGAAAAATATGCTTCTAATTTAAAGAACTTGAAAGAACAAAAAATTATTTTTTAAGCTTACATTAAATAAACATGTAATGCAGGAGAGAGTTGGTTAATCCTTGTAAGAAGTAAGCTTGGTTTGCAAGATATATACTTTTAACAAGTCACAGAGAATGCTTCAGTTGTCTTGTAGCTGCAACTTTGTAACTGTGTTTAATGAGAGCAGCTGCTGCAGAGTAAGAGAGGAATTTGGCAAGATGCCCAGACTTGCAGTCGCAAAACCAAGTAACACTTTTTATTTTGAAATAGTTAAATCCTCTTCAGTTCAATCTTGTAACTTAGAGTTCAAAGTCTTGTTCTTAAAGTAGCATATATATTATGAAGTGAGAAAGGAGACATTGATTCCCCAGTATAAAATAGTGTGCAGAGTTATTTAGAAAACTGCAGTGCCTGTCAGCTCCAGTTAAATTAAGAGTGATGCTGTAAGTGTACAATAACAATTCAGCAGTTAAGTTCTCAAATAGTATGCAAGGAATAAAATTAAGAGGTAACTTAGCTGTAAGTCCAAGGATGCAAACAGGATATTTCAGGGGATGTAATCCTTGTAGAAAATAGTACAGAGTAATCCAAGCAAACAGTCCTTTGTGAAAGCAGTTGGTTTGAGAAAAACAATGCAGCTCAGAGACTGTGTGTAAGCTGTTACTCCTGCTAATGAAAATAACTAAGCACCTGTTTGCTGACAGGTGGAGCCTTAAGTAACATGAAAGTGAGAGAACCATGTGATGAGAAGTGAGAGAAGTAAAACATGAAATGGAATCCTGACATTCTGAATCCTCAGTTTTCTCGTGCCATTGAATTGCACTTTCCTCCTGCCTTGCAGCCTGCTGTGTGCCAGGCCCACCTTACCAATTATTGCCAGCAATCATATTTCTTTTAACAGTATTGCAAAACTTGTCAATCATCTTGATTGTTGAGCTTAATCCTCAGTTTGCTCATGCCCTAGAATTGCACTTTTCTACTGCCTTCCAAACCTGTGTGCCAGTCCTACTTTCAAAATATTTACACCAATCATATTTGTTGTCACAGTATTCTTAATAATTAAAAATTAAAAATTTTGGTAATAGTTGTTCTGAATCCTCAGTTTGCTTGTGCCATTGAATTGCACTTTATTCCTGCCTTGCAGCCTGTTGTGTGCCAGGCCCACCTAGCCAATTATTGCCAGCAATCATATTTCTTTTAACAGTATTGCAAAAATTGTCAATCATCACTGTTTTGACTGTCAGTATTCAGTCTCCTAGTGTCCTTGAATAGCATTTACCTTCTGCCTGCCAGCCTTTTGTGCCAGGCCGTCTTGCCAACTATTTACACCAATCATAATTGTTGTCACAGTATAGTTACTAATTAAAATTAAAAAATTCTTGATTGTTGATCTTAATCCTCAGTTTGCTCGTGCCCTAGAATTGCACTTTCTACTGCCTTCCAAGCCTGTGTGCCAGGCCTACTTTCAAAATATTTACACCAATCATATTTGTTGTCACAGTATTCTGAATAATTAAAAATTAAATTTTTTGGTAATAGTTGTTCTGAATCCTCAGTTTGCTTGTGCCATTGAATTGCACTTTCCTCCTGCCTTGCAGCCTGTTGTGTGCCAGGCCCACCTAGCCAATTATTGCCAGCAATCATATTTCTTTTAACAGTATTGCAAAAATTGTCAATCATCACTGTTTTGACTGTCAGTATTCAGTCTCCTAGTGTCCTTGAATTGCATTTACCTCCTGCCTGCCAGCCTTTTGTGCCAGGCCGTCTTGCCAACTATTTACACCAATCATAATTGTTGTCACAGTATAGTTACTAATTAAAATTAAAAAATTATTGATTGTTAATCTTAATCCTCAGTTTGCTCGTGCCCTAGAATTGTACTTTTCTACTGCCTTCCAAGCCTGTGTGCCAGGCCTACTTATAAAATATTTACACCAACCATATTTGTTGTCACAGTATTCTTAATAATTAAAAATTAAAACATTTTGTTAAGGGGGGCGTGTCTAGCCGGCGCCATGATAGGTCGCACTTCATGGCAGCTCCAGACTCACTGCAACAATTTTTTCACATAACTTCAGAATCCTACTAAATGATAACTTTATATCTTCTGTATGGGATCTCTAACATCTGAGGGAAAAATTCAATATCAGCATCGCCCGGCTGCAGTGTTGTTTAAAGCTCAAGACCAGATTGAAATATAGATTGGAGCCGGCCCTCACTTCTCAAATCTACTAACCCCCCCAGACAGCCGGGTTTAACAAGATCTTTTCACTGCCGACTCAAGATGGAGTACTCAGACATCCATACCATACTAACAGAGCTCGCAAACAAGCTTGACAGAAGATTTGCGGATCTTACTGCTATCATTAGAGGAGCACACCTACAGGATGGCGTTGGGAGCCTTACAAGCAAGGGCCCGGGAATCACAGAGTTGACGGAGGACATCACCCCGGTACTACAGTCATTACCTACCCTGAGTGTAAAGTCTAACAGAGATACGGACTATAGCTCCAGAAACACTGATGCAAGGGGAATCACATTTGACTTAACTGTAACATCGCCTGCCCCTGCTGAGGAAATATTGAAAGACCCACTCGTGAGCTCCGACTCACCAAGTGTCAAGACGCCCTTACTGGTTTCAGACATACGCCACGTTCAGCTTCCGACATCTCAAGCCTTGCACCTCGTGGAAGCCCTGATGCCCGATCACGCACCTCTGACCTCTGACGGGGGAGGTGCGGCCGACTCCCCGGGACGAGACTCAGAGCATACATTTTCACTACTAGCGGGCCCTCTATGGTGTGTAGAGACTCACTTTACCTGGAGACCTCTGTCCCTGTATTGCATAGTTTACTCACCCACCACGCTAGCCTGAGAGACCTACTTTACCTCTCGCAACATCCTGGTGCAATACAGCCTCCGAACTGGTGTGGGCTGAATTAAAAAGACTTCCTGACCTAACCTCATGCTGTATTTCACGCAAGTTAATAGTTGCTTTGTTTTCTTTTTAAATATGTTAGAAGGGTTCAGTATATATGACTCGAGTTAGGATTTTGTATTATTTAATATTCTACTGTTCGTATTGCTTGTGCCTTAGACCTCACACATATTTAACTTAGTGTCCCTGTCAGTGTCTTCTAAACATCAGTCGCCAGCTTATCTGTTTAGCTCTTGTTACATATACGATAGGTGACCCAAATCATTACATAATTGAATATACATGTAGGGCTGATTTCGCTCACTCACAGGGGAGCCTATTTTACTAAGTGTTATACCACTATTATTCTATCCAAATTCTAAGTACCCATATATGTTAGCACAGCCTCTTTCTGCTTTCTATCCCACTGCAGCTCATTTAGCCATGTAACATTTTTGTCGCAGCTGGCATGGGGAAATATTTGGTCTCTATTATCTCTTTATATATATAGTTATCTCCTCACACATGACCTTTGGATAGAGAGATTTAGTACACTACACTATCACACATTCACCATAAGTACTGTACTATTCCCTACCCTTCTAATTTAATCTATTGGCCCTTTTTTTTTCTTTTTTTTTTCTCTCCAATAACAAAGATCTCTTCATTAAACTACTATGCAGCTTATATACCCTTAGTTCTAGGCGAAAACACGAGTAGACATTACACCCATGTATTTCCCATTGCAGAATCCACACTGATTCATTCTAACAGGTACTCTTTTGAGATTAGGACACAGATTTATTCTAGGTCAGGCAGGCTGAGCCAGTAAACTATGACACGCCACGTCTGTCCCTGAACTTCTCATAGCCCTCACACAGTCAGATTTAAACATCAATATTCTCTTTAATTTCCCTTACAGGGATATAGCGCACAACTCAATTCAGCACTTTACCCGCTGGCACCCTACTATGGTAAAGCATAAATTATACTCATGTGAGTTCCTCCTCCCATCATATTCACTCTCATAGTCATGCACTACCTCCAGATAAATTACACATAGCTCCAACTATTAATTAAAAGCTCAGCAAGCTGCTCCAATATAACTAAGCTCTTAAAAGAGGGAAAAGAGGAACGTTGCACATATATTTTTCCCCTTCTTGTAATAATGGCAGTCTATCTACACTTAGATCTCACCCGTACAATACTCCCCCACCCCTCGTTGAGTGGCTCTCGCCAACTGTACCCCTTTTACTTATCACTCTGCTCACTAACTATGCTCACCATTTATACACCTCACAGTTTTTATGGACCTATATATTCTTCAATTTTCCCTAAAGCGATTTCTTGAGATACCACTTGTTTTCCTAAGCGCTCTCTCCCCTTTAGTCCTTAACAGACCTGAGCTATAGTTATCACAATATCATGCTTATTATAAAAAGAAAATGAGGTCATATTCCATTTAGACTCAACATAACCATAGTATATCCTTTACTTTCCTCTATTAGGGGCGCTTCTTTGAAGATTCGCCCACAGAGCACAACCCATTAGTTAGTCTCCCTATAATACAGTAATAGATATCTGTTTTTTTCTCTCTATTGTACACCAAAATGTTATCTATATTGTTATTTCATATATTAATGGAGTTTCCATCTCTTACATTGTGCTACAAATAATAAGCTCCTGGAATGTTAAAGTCTTTTTGATTTCTGTATGTTTTACAAACCTCAATAAAAAAACTTTAAAATAAAAAAAATTTGTTAATAGTTGTTCTGAATCCTCAGTTTGCTCGTGCCATTGAATTGCACTTTCCTCCTGCCTTGCAGCCTGCTGTGTGCCAGGCCCACCTAGCCAATTATTGCCAGCAATCATATTTCTTTTAACAGTATTGCAAAAATTGTCAATCATCACTGTTTTGACTGTCAGTATTCAGTCTCCTAGTGTCCTTGAATTGCATTTACCTCCTGCCTGCCAGCCTTTTGTGCCAGGCCATCTTGCCAACTATTTACACCAATCATAATTGTTGTCACACTAATTAAAATTAAAAAAATTCTTGATTGTTGATCTTAATCCTCAGTTTGCTCGTGCCCTAGAATTGCACTTTTCTACTGCCTTCCAAGCCTGTGTGCCGGGCCTACTTTCAAAATATTTACACCAATCATATTTGTTGTCACAGTATTCTTAATAATTAAAAATTAAAATTTTTGGTAATAGTTGTTCTGAATCCTCAGTTTGCTCGTGCCATTGAATTGCACTTTCCTCCTGCCTTGCAGCCTGCTGTGTTCCAGGCCCACCTAGCCAATTATTGCCAGCAATCATATTTCTTTTAACAGTATTGCAAAAATTGTCAATCATCACTGTTCTGACTGTCAGTATTCAGTCTCCTAGTGTCCTTGAATTGCATTTACTTCCTGCCTGCCAGCCTTTTGTGCCAGGCTGTCTTGCCAACTATTTGAACCAATCATAATTGTTGTCACAGTATAGTTACTAATTAAAATTAAAAAATTCTTGATTATTGATCTTAATCCTCAGTTTGCTCGTGCCATAGAATTGCACTTTTCGACTGCCTTCCAAGCCTGTGTGCCAGGCCTACTTTCAAAATATTTACACCAGTCATATTTGTTGTCACAGTATTCTTAATAATTAAAAATTAAAATTTTTGGTAATAGTTGTTCTGAATCCTCAGTTTGCTTGTGCCATTGAATTGCACTTTCCTCCTGCCTTGCAGCCTGCTGTGTGCCAGGCCCACCTAGCCATTTATTGCCAGCAATCATATTTCTTTTAACAGTATTGCAAAAATTGTCAATCATCACTGTTTTGACTGTCAGTATTCAGTCTCCTAGTGTCCTTGAATTACATTTACCTCCTGCCTGCCAGCCTTTTGTGCCAGGCCATCTTGCCAACTATTTACACCAATCATAATTGTTGTCACAGTATAGTTACTAATTAAAATTAAAATATTCTTGATTGTTGATCTTAATCCTCAGTTTGCTCGTGCCATTGAATTGCACTTTTCTATTGCCTGCCAGGCTGGGTGCCAGGCCCAACTATCCAATTAGTGCCAGCAATCACATTTCTTTTAACAGTATTGCAAAAATTTTCAATCATCACTGTTTTGACTGTCAATCTGCAGTCTACTAGTGCCCTTGAATTGCATTTTCCTCCTGTCTGCCTGCCTGTGTGCCAGTCCCAACTAGCCAATTAGTGCCTCCAATCATATTTATTGTAACAGTATTGGAATTTTTGTTAATCATAACTGTTTTGACTGTGATTCTTCAGTCTCCTAGTGCCATTGAATTGCAGTTTCCTTTCTCCCAGCGTGTGTGCCAGACAGGCCCATTTGCCAACTAGTGCCAAACAATATTATACATATTTGTTGTCACAGTACTTGTAATATTTTAAAAAAATTAACAATTTGTGATTTTTAAAACATCTGTCTTTTTTGTTGTTCTCAGTCTCACAGCGTATACTGTGCCCACTTTCACAGTGCCACCACTCAATTGGTGTAATAGTATTGTTAGTGTCCATTTTTAAAAAAATGACAGGCAGAGGCAGGCCACCCGCAGGTTCCGTGGTCGTGGTGCTGTGATTCCTTTAGATCCTACAAATATGCACATTGTTCAGACGCCGGGTGCCAGGGGGGACGCGAAAACTTCTGAGGAGGACCTAGTTGAATGGCTAACACAGGACACCCAATCTTCTTCAGCTTCCGCTGCTAGTCCTCCTAACCTTGACGCACCATCTAAGTCCACCTGTGCTTTGGCAGGTCTCAAGTGACCAGTGCCACTCCCCCGCCTGTCGCCACCACCAACACTAGCACCACAGCCGCTTCACTTGATCTGTCACAGGAGTTATTGACAAATCATTTGGAAGAAATGAGTGATGTGCAACCATCATTGACAGAGGATGTAGATAATAGTTATCAGTCTCAGTCAGGCAGCATTACCGACATGGAGGTACGGTGTGATGATGATGATGATGTTGTACCCGCTGCTGCTTCCTTTCTTGATGTTTCAGATACAAGTGAAGCAGTTGATGATGATGTGTCGGTGGATGTCACGTGGGTGCCTTCTATAGAAAAGAAGAAGAAGAGGGGAAAAGTTTAGATGGGGAGACAGAGAGGAGGAGGAGGAGACGATTTGGAAGCATGGGGAGGTCGTCTCAAGGAGCTAGTGGCACAGTCAGACAGCATGCATCGTCACCAGGGGTCAGCCAGACAGCACACCGACGCCCATAAACGCATGCTGTTGCCACCACCAGAATGCCGTCATCGCAGAGCTCAGCAGTGTGGCATTTTTTGTGTGTGTCTGCCTCTGACAACAGCGATGCCATTTGCAACCTGTGCCAAAAGAAACTGAGTTGTGGGAAGTCCAACACCCACCTAGGTACAACTGCTTTGCGAAGGCACATGGTCTCCCATCACAAACGCCGATGGGAAGAACACATGAGTAGAAGCAGCACACAAAGTGAAAGCCGCCCTCCTCCTCCTGCTCCAGCATCTTCAGCCACGTCAACCAGTGCTGTCCTCCTTGCCTCCTCTCAACCATCCTCCACTTAGTCTCTCTTACGTAGCAGTTCCTGGTCATCTGCCCACAGTCAGGTGTCTGTCAAGGACATGTTTGAGCGTAAGAAGCCAATTTCTCAAAGTCACCCCCTTGCCCTGCGTCTGACAGCTGGCTTGTCTGAACTTTTAGCCCGCCAGCTTTTACCATACAAGCTGGTGGAGTCTGATGCTTTCAAAAAAATTGTATCTATTGGGACACCGCAGTGGAAGGTACCTGGCAGAAATTTCTTTGGCAATCCCAAACCTGTACTCTGTTGTTCAAAAGGAAGTTATGGCATGTCTGGCACACAGCGTTGGGGCAAGGGTCCATATGACCACGGATAGCTGGTCTGCAAAGCATGGTCAGGGCAGGTATATCACCTACACTGCACATTGGGTAAACCTGCTGACTTCTGACAAGCATGGAATGCGTGGCTCTGCAGAGGAGTTGGTGACACCGCCACGACTTGCAGGCAGGCCTGCTGCTACCTCCTCTACTCCTCCTACTCCATCCTCTTCCATAACCTCTTCCTCGGCTGAGTCCTCTTCAACTTCTGCGTCTTGCTCCACATCTATGGCACCCCCCCAGCTCCCCAGGTACTATGCTACATCCCGGGTACGGCAGTGTCACGCGATCTTGGGGTTGACTTGCCTGAAAGCGGAGAGTCACATCGCACCAGCACTCCTGACCGCCCTGAACGCACAGGTGGATCAGTGGCTGACTCCGCACCAACTGGAGATTGGCAAGGTTGTTTCTGACAATGGAAGTAATTTGGTGGCGGCATTGAAATTGGGCAAGTTGACACATGTGCCGTGCATGGCACATGTGTGTAATCTAATTGTACAACGATTTGTCCATAAGTACCCAGGCTTACAGGATGTCCTGAAGCAGGCCCGGAAGGTGTGTGGCCATTTCAGGCATTAATACATGGCCATGGCGCACTTGTCTGATATCCAGCGTTGAAACAACCTGCCAGTAAGGCGCTTGATTTGCGACAGCCCGACACGGTGGAATTCAACACACCTAATGTTTGACCGCCTGCTACAACAAGAAAAAGCTGTTAATGAGTATTTGTATGACCGGGGTGCTAGGCCAGCCTCTGGGGAGCTGGGGATATTTTTTCCAAATTACTGGACGCTCATGCGCAATGCCTGTAGGCTCATGCGTCCTTTTGAGGAGGTGACAAACCTTGTCAGTCGCAGCGAAGGCACCATCAGCGACATCATACCATTTGTTTTCTTCCTGGAGCGTGCCCTGCGAAGAGTGCTGAATCAGGCAGTAGATGAGCGTGAAGAGGAAGAGTTGTGGTGTCCATCACCCCCACAAACAGCCGAATCAGCATCGCTTGCTGGACCTGCGGCAACGCAGAAAGAGGATTGTGAGGAAGAGGAGTCAGAGGAGGAATGTGGCTTTGAGGAGGAGGAGGAGGAAGACCGAGCACAACAGGCATCCCAGGGTGCTCATTGTTGTCACCTCTCTGGTACCCGTGGTGTTGTACGTGGCTGGGGGGAAGAAGATACAATCAGTGAGATCAGTGAGGAGGAGGAACGGGACATGATTAGCTCGGCATCCAACCTTCAAATGGGTTCTTTCATGCTGTCGTGCCTGTTGAGGGACCCTCGTATAAAAAAGCTGAAGGAGAACGACCTGTACTGGGTGTCCACGCTCCTCGACCCCCGGTATAAGCATAAAGTGCCTGAAATGTTACCAAATTCCCGCAAGTCGGAAAGGATGGAGCATTTTAAGAATAAATTAAAAACTATGCTTTACACAGCGTATAAGGGTGATGTCACAGCACCACTGGATTGTAACAGGGGAAGAGATGAAATTAATCCTCCTCCTCCCACGACCACGGTGGCAAGGACAGGACGCTTTCCTGACGTCTTGTTGATGGAGGACATGCATACCTTTTTAACTCCCATGCACCATCAGAGCCTTTCGGGATCCAGCCTTAGAGAAAGACTCAACCGACAGGTAGCAGACTACCTAGCTTTAACTGCGGATCTTGACACTCTCAGGAGCGATGGACCCCTTGACTACTGGGTGTGCAGGCTGGACTTGTGGCCTGAGCTATCCCAATTTGCAATGGAACTTCTGGCCTGCCCCGCTTCAAGTGTCCTGTCCGAAAGGACTTTCAGTGCAGCAGGAGGCTTTGTCACTGAGAAGAGAAGTCGCCTAGGTCAAAAAAGCCTTGACTATCTCACTTTTATAAAAATGAATGAGGGCTGGATCCCGAAGGGACTGACATTGGGCGATACATTTGAATAAAAAAGGCCTGATGATGAGATGAGCTGGCTTGGGCTACAACTGGTACACAGGCTGGCCTTTTTGTTTTGTTATAAATCCGGAGGACTTGCTTGACTTATTCGCCAACAACTAGTGTTCAAGCCACAAGCTTTTAGGGCACTTTATAAATGTTTTACAAACATCAATTTTTCTGGCCGCTGCTACAGCAGTTGCTACAACAATACCCAAATTTTTCAGTTATTTGTACATTCCTAATTTTTCTGGCCTCTGCTGCAGCTCTGTGGGTACAAAACTCAAATAAAAAAATAAGGCACATAACAGTGATTAAACTGTTACGAATAGTACAACTTAGCACACCACTCATATCTGGTGGACCATTAAATTGAACGCAAAATGCCACAAATTTGAAGGAGGAGGACCGACCAAGCATCTTTATCCGTCTCTTGGTTGCTCTAAATTATCTCCGTGTTCCATCTATGCCATACCTGTACTCTATTGTGCAAAAGGGTGGCATATGTGGTGTTTCATGCTGTTGTGCCTGTTGAGGGTCGTGGCCCATGGTATAAAAAGGCTGAAGGAGAACGACCTGTAATGGGTACCCCAGCAAATTTTTAGAAAAATGTTCCTGGTTCCTCTCAATTATCTCTGGGTTTCTAAAATGGATGCCATACCTGTACTCGCTTGTGCAAAAGGATGGCATATGTGGTGGTGTTTCCTGCAGTTGTTTCTGTTGAGGGTGCTGGACCCTCTTATAAAAAGGCTGAAGGAGAACGACCAAGAGTGGGAGTCCAAGCATGGTTTTTGGGGCAATTTCACTTTTCCAAACAATTATCTGTGGGTTTCTAAAATCAATGCCGTACCTGTACTCTATTGTTCAAAAGGATGCCATATGTTCTCTTTCCTGCTGGTATTTTGTTTGATGGTCCTGGACCCTCTTATAAAAAGGCCTAAGGAGAAAGAGGTGTACTGGGTGTCCACTCAATTTTTTTTTTCTATTTCACATTTGCCCAAAATTATCTCTGGGTTTGTAAAATCAATGCTGTACCTGTACTCTATTGTTCAAAAGGATTCCATACGTCCTCTTTCCTGCTGGTGTTTTTTTTTTGAGGGTCCTGGACCCTCTTATAAAAAGGCCTAAGGAGAAAGAAGTGTACTGGGTGTCCATCGAATCATTTGTTTGATTCAAATTCCCGGTTGCAACAAATTATCTCCGGGTTTCTAAAATCAATACCTTTCCTGTAATCTAATTTTCAAAAGGATGCCATATGTCCTCTTTCCTGCTGCTGGTTCTGTTGAGGGTCCTGGAGCCTCTGCTAAAAAGGCCTAAGGATAAATAAGTGTACTGGGTGTCTAATCAATGTTCTTTTAGATTTCCCGGTTGCAACTAATTATCTCTGTGTTTCTAAAATCAATGCCTTTCCTGTAATCTATTATTCACAAGGATGCCATATGTCCTCTTTCATGATGTTGTTTCTGTTGAGGCTCCGGGAGCCTCTTATAAAAAGGCCTAAGGATAAAGAAGTGTACTGGGTGTCCAATCAATGTTTTTTTCTATTTCCCGGTTCATATAAATGATCTCTGGGATTCTAAAATCAATCCCTTAACTGTAATCAATTGTTCACAAGGATGCCATATGTCCTCTTTCATGCTGTTGTTTCTGTTGAGGCTCCGGGAGCCTCTTATAAAAAGGCCTAAGGATAAAGAAGTGTGCTGGGTGTCCAATCAATTTTTTTTTTATTTCACAGTTGCAAAAAAATTATCTATGGCTTTCAAAAATCTATGCCTTACCTGTCATCTATTGTTCAAAAGGATGCCATATGTCCTCTTTCCTGCTGTTGTTTTTGTTGGGGGTCCGGAACACTATTCTAAAAAGGCCGAAGGAGAACGACCTGTACTGTACTGGGTGTCCAATCATGTTTTTGTTTTCAATTTCATGGTTCATAATAAACATCGCCGTGTAACTAAAATCAATGCCATACCTGTACTCTGTTGTTCAAAAGAATGGCATATGTGGTGTTTCATTATGTTGTGGTTGTTGAGGGTCGTGGCCGTGGGACAGCGTATAAAACGGCTGAAGGAGAACAACCTGTACAGCCTTGCTCCTCTTTTTAGGCAGGCCAGCTCTTTGCATACATGCCCACAGACTCTGTAACGCATGCCTCTTTTAGGGAGAGGTGCAGCCACAATGCAGGGTCAGAACCTCTGCCTGCAACTGTTATACTCGATTTTGCGAAAGGAAGTAACCTTACCATGGTTCCCTGCACGCACATATTGTTGTTATATTTTGGTGAGGGTAATCATGATGGCCATGTAGACCACCACCGAGAGTCCTGGAAGTAACAGGGATGAGATGAAAGTGCTAATAATAGTACAACTTGAAACAACAGAGTTAGCCATGGGTGTTAGTGCAAGACCACTTGGCTTTTTTTTGGCTTTGGGTGCGGCTAATCATGCAGGCCATATAGAGCTGCCACCATTCGGTGTTGTATCAGGTATTAAACTAATAAGAACAGTACTACCAAAATACAGCCAATGAAGGGCCTTATGAAGACTGAGCCAAGGTTGGATTGTAGTATTTGGTTAGGCTAATCATGATGGCCATGTAGACCACCACGAGAGTCCTGGAAGTAACAGGGATGAGATGAAAGTGCTAAGAATAGTACTAATTGAAACAACCAAGTTAGCCATGGGTGTTAATCCAAGACCGCTTGGCTTTTTTTTTGTTTTGGGTGCGGCTAATCATGCAGGCCATATAGAGCTGCCACCATTCGGTGTTGTATCAGCTATTTAATTAATAAGAACAGAACTACAAAAATACAACCAATGAAGGGCCTTATGAAGACTGAGCCAAGGTTGGATTGTAGTATTTGGTTAGGCTAATCCTGATGGCCATGTAGACCACCACCGAGAGTCCTGGAAGTAACAGGGATGATGAGATGAAAGTGCTAAGAATATTACTACTTGAAACAACAGAGTTAGCCATGGGTGTTAATCCAAGACCGCTTGGATTTATTTTTGTTTTGGGTGCGGCTAATCATGCAGGCCATATAGAGCTGCCACCATTCGGTGTTGTATCAGCTATAAAAATAATAAGAACTGTACTATCAAAATACAGCCAATGAAGGGCCTATGAAGACTGAGCAAAGGTTGGATTGTAGTATTTTGTTCGGCTAATCATGATGGCCATGTAGACCACCCATAACAGGGATGAAAGTGCTAAGAATAATAATAATTGAAACAACCGAGTTAGCCATGGGTGTTAGTCTAAGACCACTCTGCTTTTTTTGGGGTTTGGGTGCAGCTAATCATGAAGGCCAGATAGACCTGCCACCATTTGGTGTTGTAACAGGTATTAAACTGCAAAGAACAGTAGTACTTAACACAACCTACTTACCATGGGTCCCAGAGCATATGTTTGGTTATTATATTTTGTAAGGGTAATCATGCAGGCCATATAGACCTCCACCGATAGGGTGAGTATGAGTAACAGCTATTAAAATGCTAAGGACATTACTAATTAACACAACATAGTTACCATGGGTCGCAGACCAAGAGCAGATGTCTTATTATTATATTTTGCATGGGTAATCATCCAGGCCATATAGACCTTACCAAATAGGGGGAGTTACAGAGATTAAAGTGCTAAGAATGGTAGTACTTAAAACACAACCTAGTTAAAATGGGTACCAGACCGCATGTCTTATTATTATATTTTTTCAGGGTAATCAGGCAGGCCATATAGACCACACCCGATAGGGGGGGTAACAGGGATTAAAGTGCTAAGAAAAGTACTAATTAACACAAGCTAGTTATCATGGGTCCAACACCGTGTGTCTTGATGTTATACTTTGTCAGGGTAATCATGCAGGCCATATAGACCTCCCTTGATAGGGGGTGTAACAGGGATTACAGTTATAAGAATAGTACTACTTAAACACAACCTAATTACCATGGGTCCAAGACCAGATGTTTTCTTATTATACTTTGTCAGGTTAATCATGCAGGCCATATAGAGCTCCAACAAAAGGGGGGGTAAGAGGGATTCAAGTGATTTTAGTTTTACTTAACACATCAAAATTACCATGGGTCCCAGACTGCGTGTCTTGTTGTTATACTTTGTCAGGGTAATCATAACCGCCATATAGACCTCCACCAATAGGGGGAGTTACAGTGCTGAAAGTGCGACAAATAGTACTACTTAACACAACCTAGTTGGGTCCAAGACCGCATGTTAAATTATTAGACTTTATCAGGGTAATTATATATCTAACAAATCTATCTATTTCTCTTCTATCGATTCTATCTAACTATCAATCTATGTATATCTATCTATCAAATCTATCTATCTCATGGTCGGACTGTTTTGTGACAGCCACTTGTGTTTAGGACAAATTTGAAGTAGGAGGACAGACCAATCATCTTCTTCCATCTCCCTGTTCCAAAAATGCAGGCCATATAGACCTCCCCCGATAGGTGGAGTAACAGGTAGTAGTAAACTGCTAAGAATAGTACTACTTAACACACCACGGGTCACAGACCGCATGTCTTATTTTTATACTCTGTCAGGGAAATTATATATATTTCAAATCCATTTATATATCAAATCGATCGAACTATCAAACGTATCAATCAAATGTAGATTGCATCTATTGATCGATGTAATTCGTATCTATAAAATGTATATTACATATTTTGGTTGATGTCATTCGTATCTATAAAATGTATATTGCATCTTTGATTCGATAACATTCATATCTATCAAATGTATATTGCATCTATTGATCAATGTAATTCGTATCGATCACATGTATATTGCATCTATTGAGCTATGTACAGTGTATCGATCATATGTATATTGCATCGATTGAGCTATGTTATCTATGTATCTATCTATCTATCTATCAAATCTATCTATCTATCTCGTGGTTGTGCAAGTGGACTGTTTGCGGTTGATTGCAGTGCGTAACACTTGGAGTTTGCTCTGTCACTGTGATGCGGCCGTAACCCTTACACTACCTGATAGATACAACATCATAACTGATGTTTTAAAGCACGTTATTGCAAACAATTTGGGAATGTTAGTTGATTTAGGCCCTTTATGGGTTAAAACTAGACTCTGCATAAACTATGTAATTTTCCATGGGATTTTTGCCATGGATCCCCCTCCAGCATGCCACAGTCTAGGTGTTAGTACCCTTGAAACAACTTTTCCATCACTATTGTGGCCAGAAAGAGTCCTTGTAGGTTTTAAAGTTTGCCTGCCTATTGAATTCAATGGCTGTTTGCGCGGTTTGCGGGTTCGCGAACAATACCGGAAGTTCGAGTCCGCCGTTCGCGAACCGAAAATTTTAGGTTTGCGACATCACTATCAACAGCTAGAACCTAGGTTCTTTGTTGCTTCTGAGCTTACCAAGATAAACCGTTCAGCAAAGGATAACTAGAGAAGGAAGTAAATTAACTACTAGAAGTAAATTGGAAAGTTTTTTTTAAAATTGTATTCTCTATCTAAATCATAAAAGATCATTTTTGGGTTTCATGTACCTTTAAGTTATCTTTAGGAGTTGGGAAATTTTAAGTGGTGTGTTTTTTGCTGTTTTTCTTTCTTTCATTTTGTTATAACAATTGGCAGATCTTCTTTGTTGTGTGCTTTAGAAATATCAACTCTACATTATACAACATGAAGAGCTAACCCATTGGGTCAATTTATCAAAGTATGGGAGTACATGATCCATAAAATGCTTGTGCAATGCCGCCCCCTGCAGGCTTGTGCAATGCCGCCCCCTGCAGGCTTGTGCAATGCCACCCCCTGCAGATTCGCGGCCGTTCAGCCGCTAGCAGGGGGTATCAATCATTTCAATCTTATCCGATCAGGATGATTGCTGTCTGCCACCTCAGAGGTGGCGGATGAGTTATAAAGCCACGGTCTGAACGATAATAAATCGGCCCCATTGACTGCTCTAGACAATATGGTGTAAGTGGTTCCAATGACTTTGACAATACTGGTGGCAAATATGGTAACAAGATAGAAAGATCAAACCTGAAATGCGCGTGGGTGCATTTCAGTTTTAAATAAAATCATTTTAGAAATATACTTCCATTACCAAAATTGCTTCTAGTTAAAGTGTTTACTGTTTCATTGGCATATGTACATATCCTACATGTGACTACTTGATCAGGATTCAAGCACCATGCCTGCATAGAGAGCTGGCCGTGGTGTGTATTTATTGCTTTACTATTGATTTAAAGGGACAGTCTAGTCCAAAATAAACTTTCATGATTCAGATAGGGCATGTAATTTTAAACAATTTTCCAATTTACTTTTATCACCAATTTTGCTTTGTTCCATTGGTATTCTTAGTTGAAAGCTAAACCTAGGAGGTTCATATGCTAATTTCTAAGCTCTTAAAGGCTGCCTCTTCTCTCAGGGCATTATAGCAGTTTTTCACCACTAGAGGGTGTTAGTTCATGTGTGACATATAGATAACACTGTGCTCACGCACATTGAGATCCAAAGAGCCAGCTCTGATTGGCTAAAATGGATGTCTGTCAAAAGAACTGAAATAAGGGGGCAGTCTGCAGAGGCTTAGATACAGGATAATCACTAATCAGGTAAAAAGTATATTATTATAACTGTGTTGGTTATGTAAAACTGGGGAATGGGTAATAAAGGTATTATCTATCTTTTTAAACAATAACAGTTCTGGTGTAGACTGTCCCTTTAAAGGGACATGCAACCCAAAATTTTTATGTTTCTTATTCTTCATGATTCAAATAGAGCATGCGATTTTAAACAACTTTCCAATTTAATTCTATTAGCAAATTTGCTTCATTCTCTTGGTATTATTATTATTATTATTATTATTATTATTATTATTATTATTATTATAAAAGGAACAGCTATGCACTACTGTGAGTTTTCTGAAGGCATCTGGTGAACCAATAAAAAAAAGCATTTACCACCAATCAGTAGTTAGCCTCAAGTAATGCATTGCTGCTCCTTTGCATACTTAGGTATGCTTTTCAACTAAGGATACCAAGAGAATGAAGCAATTTAGATAATAGAAGCAAAATAAAAAATACATAAAAAAAGCACATGTTCTGTCTGAATCACAAAATAATTTTTTTAGCTTTTGTGTCTCTTTAATTTGTATCATATAAGTCACTGCGTGGTCTCTGAGAAGGTGTTATGTTTGAATGCTGGTGCATAGAGCACTCAGCATATGTGAGTATGCTACTTAAAAACAGTAATAAATGTTACTAAAAGTATTTTTGCTAATGGAAGTATATGGAAAACGTGCTTCTATTTAACACTGAAAGCACCCACACACATTTCATTGTTGACCGTTCTATCCCTTTAAGAGGATGGCAGTGGAGGGCCCTCTAGTGGGCCTGTAGCAAAAATAAGGGATAGCTAACTTGAAGTCTGGAGTGTTCTAGTGTGTGTATGTTACAATGTTGCAAGTGGGTGGGCGGGTGTACCTCTTGCCTTTATAGGGTCCTGTTGCAGTGGATCCGGCCTCTTCCTGCTTCCAGACTTCAAGGAGAATTTTCTGCTGTTCTGGATATCTTCCATTTGAGGCCTTCTGTGGTGATGGATCGCTCCAGGCGTACTTCTTTGCATCCCAGGCGGTACAGGGATGCGGCTGGGGAGCCATCATGCCGGAGGTGACCTGGAGGAGAAAAGGAGGCATCAGATTTGGATAATGTGAGACCCCCCAACCTAGGATAGCTACTAGGCCCACTCTTTCTGCTAGGCAGGCTGTTAGGAGGAGGTTGAATTTGCCCCCTAGGAATAAGGCTGTAGGGGGATCTGACTCTAGGGCCCTGGGAGAGGGTTTAGGGGTGCCATCCTTAGCTGCGAGTGCTCCGCCCACCCATGTGGGCCTAGTGCTGGTCCAAAGTGGTGTGGGTGCCTTAGGCGAACAGCCTACTACTGGAGCTGGCATGTTGTAGCAGCTCCCGGCGCTTCCGCCGGCTGCTTTAGCTGCTGTCCTGGCTCTGGCACAGTCTCTGGCTGCGATCATTGTACCGGCCGGTGTGCCTCAGGGCCAGGATGGTGCTGGAGGGTCGGGCGGGTGCGGCGGTGCTCCTGCACATGCCCTTCTGGGGCATTCTACGTCATCGGGGCATGGCCACGTCCCCGAACGTGATGTATGTCGTGACTCCTCCCCTTCCTACGGATCTTCTGTGGGGGAGGAGCATGGACACACGCCCTACATCGAGGCCCAGAACACCATCGGAAGCGCTACAAGTAAGTTGGGGGGCTCCGGGTGGCGGTGACGGCCTCGGGGGGCAGGGGGGAGGTTCAGGATGCGGGAGTGAGTGCAGTAGACGATCTGGTTGATCAGAAGCAGCAGAAGCAGGCTCCGGTACCGAGTACAAGTAGGGGCAGGGGCGCAGATGACGCCAGTAATGCTGCTATGGGGGAGATGCAGGATGTTGGGCACAGGCATCAGGAAAACTGGGTGATTGTTGCTGGCAGTGTGCCAGGATCGGGTTCCAGGGTGAATGAAAGTAGGGGCAGAGGTGCAGATGGAGCCAGTAACGCTGCAATGGGGGATATGCATGATGTTGGGCACAGGCATCAGGGAAACCGCTTGATTGTCGCTAGCAGTGTGCCAGGATAGGGGTCAGTAGGAAATCTGCAGGCTGCTAGTATGCAGCGTGAGGTGAGAGAATGTGTGAACCAGGTCATGTGTGCACAGGAGGACATGATATGGAGAGCTGTGGCGTCTGCGCTGGGGATGCATGAGGGGGACAGGGGGGGAGATAGGGATGGCTGCGGCCCTCCTGGGTCCCTTACTGCCACTCAGAGTACTCCCCAGTCTGCTTTCTTTTCACAGGGTACAGCTGCAGGCAAACAGAGAATGCAGGCTGGACCAAGCAGTCAGAGCACAGTGTCCAGATGGAATGCGGACCCGTTGACCTCAGCGTCAGACGAACAGCAGCCCCTTTCGGCCGGGACATCACAGCAGTTGGCACAGGCTGGTGAGTGCACCATCACTAACATCACACACAAATATGGGATCTTCCTCTAGTGACTCAGGTTCTGATAGTGAGGCAGGGCTGGGGTTAGTAGGTAAGGGGCAGCACCAGATGTTTATAATGATAAAGAAGTTAGTGGCAGCGCAGGTCCAGGTGATGGCGGTCACGCAAGGGGTAATGGGGGACGCCACTTTGCCGCAGGTGGCCAGGTAGCACCTAGGAAGGTGGCAGTGCACGGGGATACATACCCGTGCCTGGTCTACTCGTTGTATGGGCACCTTAAAGCAAAGGTCATTAAAAAAATACAGGAAGGTAGATATGTTAATATCTCAAATTATCGCTGGAGGCGTGCAGAGCTAAGGAGAGGGCGGCCGAGGGGTCGGGCCCCAAAAAAGTTCAGCGGCCAGAGACGTTCGAGGAGTGGCAGACGGGATTTAGGGTGCTGGCATCTTGTTACGTTGACAAATGGCCCATCCAGGGGCACAATCTCTTTAAATATCAGGACACTATTTGGGATATCTATAAGAGGTTTAAAGAGGGTGCCTGGCGGGACTATGATGTGGCATTCCACAAGAAAATGGTGGGCAACCCCATATTGCATTTTGGAACACAGGATATGCCCCTGTGATCCAAGCCGGGGAGGGAAAGGTCCACCTCGCCGCCGGCGGTGGGCAGGCCGGGTGCCGCACATTACCTCCCACGGCAGAGGAAGCGTGGGAGAGAATGCTGGAAATTCCAGGACAAACAGTGTGATAGGGGAGCAAATTGTTCCTTTCGCCACATCTGTAAGTTTTGTAGCGGACCACACCCGGGTGCAGAGTGCGCAAAAAGGAGGGATTCCGGTAGCAGGTGCTGGGGTCAAGGGCACCAACTCCACTTAGAGTGGAGGTGATGGCGCCATGGTTGGCGCATTACCCTGACCAGGAGGCAGCGGTCATCCTGTCATCAGGGTTGAGGGAAGGTTTCAGGATTCCTATAACTTCTGTGAGCTTCTGTGAATGACGCGATTGATCCAGACCTTAGCTCAGTGCACTACCAGTCCTTTGACGAGGCACTTGGGGTGGTGCGGAGTAAGGGCAGGGGAGCATTAATGGCGAAATTGGATATTGAATCTGCGTTCAGGTTACTCCCGCTTCATCCCTCCTCCTTTCGGCTGATGGAAATGAAGTTTGAAGGTGAGTAGTATGTTGACAGGTGTTTGCCGATGGGTTGCTCGCTTTCGTTCACCCTGTTCGAATGTTTCAGTTCCTTCCTGCAGTGGGTGGTGCAGAGGGCATCTGGGGGTGGGGCCGTGGCTCACTACCTAGATGACTTCTTGCTGGTAGGGGATTCGGGAACAGACAAATGCGCCAGGGTGATGGAGGTGATGCAAGGGGTAATGGCTGAGTTTGGGGTTCCGTTCGCGGATGACAAAACTCAGGGCCCATGCACATGCCTCACATTTTTGGGAATAGAGATCGACACAGTTGTATCTCTATGCAGGCTCCCAAAGGATAAAGTCGACTGCCTCCTAGAGGCGGTTCAAGCAGTTGGTAGGGTGGAGTGCGTTACCATTAAGGAGCTGCAATCCCTGTTGGGTCTCCTTAACTTCGCCGGGAGGGCCATTCCCATGGGGAGGGTCTTCAATCGCAGGCTAGAGGGCCAATTGAAAGGTCCTTGGGGTCCCAGGCAGCGGTGTCGGGTTACGGCACAAATGAAGGAGGACTTAAAGGTGTGGGAACAGTTTCTAGTTCATTTTAACGGGCTTTGCCTTTGGAGGGCTGGGCCTATCTCCAACCAGGCCTTGCATCTGTTCACGGATGCGGCAGGGGGCCTGGGTTATGGTGCCTATCTGGACAGGGACTAGAGCGTGGAGGCGTGGCTGGAAGCTTGGAGTTCCGCTGGTCTTACTCGTTATTTGGCTTTACTAGAGCTCTTTCCCATAGTTGTGGCGGTCGAGCTATGGGGGGCCATCTGGCTAATCAGTCTGTGATTTTTCGGTCCGATAATATGAGTGTGGTTTACGCCATAAACAGATTGTCAGTGTCTTCCCCGGTGGTGGTGACCTACCTTAGACACCTGGTGTTACATTGCTTGCAACTTAATGTTCGCTTCACAGCACTGCACGTACCAGGGGGTAGTAACGTAATAGCAGACGCTCTCTCTAAATTTCAATGGGATCAGTTCAGGAGGGTGGCCCCAAGGGTAGCAGTAGAGGGTCTAATGTGCCCTACTTTTCTTTGGCAGCTGGCGGGGGTTGGGAGAACATTCTCCCTCTGATCAGGGCTTCGCTGGCGCCTAACACGTGGGCGGTGTATTTGTCGCACTGGAAGGCGTGGGTACGCTTCAGTGAGCAGAAGGGCTTCTTAATCCAACTGGCGTCTCAGGTACACATTCTTGAATGGTTGGCGTGCTTGAAGCAAGAGGGTGTGTCCAGAGTGTCGGCTCTCAGTAGGTTGGCGGCTTTGTCATTTTTTAACAAAGCATTGAGGCTGTCAGATTTTACAAATGCATTCTTGGTGAGGCAAATCTTGAAGGGATGGGCCGGGTAGCCTCTCGCCCCAAAGATCAGAGGGAACCCATCACGGCTGCGAGGTTGCGGCTGATGGTGGGTAAATTAGGTTCAGTATGCACTTCATCATATGAGGCTTGTTTGTTTCAGACTGCTTTTGCGCTGGCGTTCGCAGGGGCTTTGAGGATAAGCAAAGTGGTGTCCACTTCAAAGAAGGGAGATGTCGGGGGAATTAAAATGGAGCACGTGAGGGCCTCTGAGGATGGCATGCTCCTGCTCATCCCAAGATCCAAGACGGATCAGGAAGGGAAAGGGGCTTGGTTGCCTCTGCCAAGGCATGAATTCCCTGAATGCTGCCTGGTGCTGAGCGTGGAGGCGTTCAGCCGGGTGCGGCCGACGGGAGCATGGCAATTTCTCATTCATGAAGACGGAAGTTTGTTATCATCTTTTCAGTTCCGCAAAGTGTTAGCCAAGGTCGCGGGGGCAATAGGCTTTGATGCATCCAGGATAGCCCCACATTCATTCAGGATTTGGGCAGCGACTAGCGCAGAGGCTAGGGGGTCATCACAGGCTGACATTAAGAGGTTGGGCCCCTGGAAATCTGAGTGTTATAGGGGTTACATTCGCCCCTTGTCTGACGAGGATGAGGGTGGGGGGCGAGAGGGAGGGGGCCTTTCGGGCAGAATGGAGCGGGAGGCCTGTACTAGGCAGAGGGCTGCACTTCATTTGTCCCTATCCATGTTGTTCTAGGAAAGATAACTTCCCTGGTTCGTGTGTGGATTATTGGTCATTCCTTTATCCACTGGGTGGCCATCAGGGCGCTTCATTCCCCAGACTGGCAGCAGCTAGGATTGGCTTCATCCAGGGCTAACTTTCACTGGCTCGGTCACAGGGGGCTAAATTTGAATGAGCTTCCAACCTTATTACAAGATGAACATAGGAGGTGGGGAAAGCCTCAAGTGATTGTGGTGCATTTGGGGGGTAATGACTTGGGGTCTATCCCTGTGTTGGATTTAATCAGGATTATGACTGCAGATTTGAAATGAGTGAGTGCATGGCTCCAGGGAGTGAAGATAGGATGGTCAAATGTGGTTGTACGGCTGCGTTGGCATCATTTTATCACACAGAGGGCAGCATATAACGTCCACAAGAAGGTGAGCAGAGAAGTGGGAAGAGCGGTCACGGCCTTGGGAGGCTTTGTCATTAGACATGATTCTATCATGGCCGACAAGAAGGCCCTTTACCGACCGGATGGGGTAATGTGCTATGGTTGGCATCTGACTGTTGTGACGCACAGCAATTTAAAAAAAAAAAGGTTGGTTAAGGGTGGCGGCAAGAGGAAGGTACTTTTCTCTTGTGGCGGACGGGCAAGGCCCTGGGAGCGGGCACGGAGAGAGCAGAGTGACGGCCCGAAAACAGGGAGAGGTGTCGCCGGCTTAGGGGTTAAGCCGGCTTAGAGGTTCCTCTCCCTTTAAAGAGCTGCAAGCTGAAGAGCTCTCCATAGCAAATCTCTCTCTCTGTGCCAATGAGCGTGCGCAACCCTGTGCACGCTGCAAACATCGGAGGGGCCTTGACTGTCAATCAGTAGGGGTTAGGTTAGTTAGAAGATGCCACCACCAGCTGGAAGGAACTTGCTACAAGTTCAGTTATAAGTTATTAAAGAGCTGTCTAATATTGGACAATATTAGACAGATTTAAATATGTTTATATAATAAACGTGACCGTGACTGGTCTTTTCCCCAAGCAGTGGTGTTGTGTATTTATTATAAGTTAAGTTAGAGTACATAGGACGTAATAGGAGGTTTATCCCTTAAGTCATTCACCTGAGGCGGATAAAGCACATACAACCTTAAACTCTTGTTGCCCTTTGAACATAGCATCAGACATGAGGCTACAATTCAATATTAGCATCCTATGTTCTTTATTAGAAATAAATATTTGATATTTGTTTCTATTCTTTAATTACAATATCTTTCCTCATTGATACTCAGTCTTTAGCAGGTAACTTTACCACAAAGAAAAAAATTCCATTGAGGTGTTCACCTTTTCTCTTCATTTACCCACTTATCCTTTCTGCTGACTAAGATCCAGTAATGCATTGCTTCATTTAATAATGTTTTGTTTTGTTTTTGCAGGGGGTTAAGCACAGAGTTATATGCAAGCAATTAGTACAATAGTAAATGATCTAACACAAAAAGGGACATTAAACACGTTGAGATGGTCATATAAAATGATAAATCACATATATAGAGAAAACTGCAATATACTTTATTTATTTTGTCCCCGTTTCCTGTAATTTCATTCTGAATTGTGAGCTTTTCAGTTGCTGTTAGAAATGGAAGGGCAGAACACTGTTATATCCCACACAGCCATTGGCTGCACACTCTAGTGACCTATTTATAACTCTCTCTAATTGGCCACAACAGAGAAGGTAATCTAAGTTACAACATGGCAGCTCCCATTGTTTTATAGACACTAAGGGCTCCATTTATGAAGTAGCGGATGTCCTATCATTTCTGGCTTGCCTGAAACGGAAGTTAAGTCCGCTGCTCCTTAACCTGTCTGCCACCTTTTAGGCTCCG